>NC_013491.2:4411419-4609659 GCF_000004555.2 Caenorhabditis briggsae | reverse complement strand
ACATGAGGCCTGGGACTTTTGACTGTAGGAAATCAGGATGAGAATGCCAACAATTTGTTTGGATTCATTTAGTTAGTTCTTTGAGGTTCTTAGCCTTTAATTTCTAAAGTGGGATTATCATAAAGTAATGCATCTTATAGGCATTTTATCTGCAAATTTGACTCTCACGCTCCAGGCGACGACGAGCTGGTTTTGAAATTCAGAGGTTCCGAAAACATCTTCACAAGAAGAATTCCCATTTTCTATGATCCAAAAGTTTGGCTCTTTTGTACTCTTCCTTGATTCTTACGATACTAATAAATGCTGATATGATAAACTTGTTTTTGAATTTCAAATTAAAATCTGATTTCGATCAGTCAATTTCAGATATAGGTTCTGACATGGTATTTGAATTTGATTGGCAAGAAAGTGTCAGCAAAGGACTTTGCGTTCAGTGTTTTGTATATAAGATCTTATTTATTATCTTTTCTGAAATATCGAATGTTTGCGAGATTTTTTCATCTTTATTACAAAATTGAAAAAATCGATAAATTTAAAATTTACAAATTGTATTAAAAAATGAAGTTTTTTGGAAGCATTAGGGGAGGGAAAAAGTATGAGGAATGTTGACAAGAATAGGAGACAAAAATCATCCAACGTTTTGGCACTTTAGAAACACTTGCGATGAACAATAGAAGGTCCGGAATCATTGTATTCTTCCTTGGAGATCCACATCTCTTGGAAGCTGGAGAGCGAGGCGAGGATAGATCCTCCCATCCAGACGGAATATTTGCGCTCCGGTGGGGCGATGATCTTGATCTTCATGGCTCTAAAAAACAAATCCGTTTAGTAATGAAAAAAAATCAAGTGGCAGCTACTGAGAACTTACGATGGGGCAAGAGCGGCGATTTCCTTCTGCATGCGATCAGCAATCCCTGGGTACATGGTGGTTCCTCCGGAGAGAACGGTGTTGGCGAATAAGTCCTTGCGGATATCGATGTCGCACTTCATGATCGAATTGTAAGAAGTCTGGTGGATTCCGGCGGACTCCATACCCAAGAAGGATGGCTGTAAAAATATCGATTGTCTCATGTTTTGGATATTGAAAAAGCTTACCTGGAAAAGAGCCTCTGGGCAGCGGAAGCGCTCATTTCCGACGGTGATGACTTGTCCGTCAGGAAGCTCGTAGGACTTCTCAAGAGAGGAGGAAGAAGCAGCGGTGATCATCTCCTGCTCGAAGTTGAGGGCGACGTAGCAAAGCTTTTCCTTGATGTCACGGACGATCTCACGCTCGGCGGTGGTGGTGAAAGAGTAACCTCGTTCAGTGAGGATCTTCATGAGGTAATCAGTGAGATCACGTCCGGCCAAATCGAGACGGTGGATAGCGTGTGGGAGAGCATATCCCTCGTAGATTGGGACAGTGTGGGTGATACCATCTCCAGAATCGAGAACGATACCGGTGGTACGTCCGGAAGAGTAGAGTGACAGGACAGCTTGAATTGCGACGTACATGGCTGGGGTGTTGAACGTTTGGAACATGATTTCGGTCATCTTTTCACGATTAGCCTTTGGGTTGAGTGGTGCTTCGGTGAGGAGGACTGGATGCTCTTCTGGGGCAACACGAAGCTCGTTGTAGAAGGTGTGATGCCAGATCTTCTCCATATCATTCCAGTTGGTGACGATTCCGTGCTCGATTGGGTACTTGAGAGTTAGGATACCTGAAAAAGAATTAAGGAAAATAAAGTCTTCGTTTAAAAATAGTTACCTCTCTTGGATTGGGCCTCGTCTCCGACGTACGAGTCCTTCTGTCCCATACCGACCATGACTCCTTGATGACGTGGTCTTCCAACGATGGATGGGAACACGGCGCTTGGAGCATCGTCTCCGGCAAAACAGGGTTGGCACGTTCAGGATCCATTGTCTACAACAAGAGCGACAACGTTGTCGTCGCACATGATTTATTAGATACGGGGGAACGGTGCCTGCAAGTAAGAGTGGCTTCATACAAATTTTACGAACTGTAGAGATGGGGGTGGTGAGAATAGGAAAAAATTGAGAGCATGAGAAAACGGGCGACAACGAGCGACAACAGGGGCGAATGACTAACTGGCTATCAGCTATCGACAACGTCATGCCTCACTGTTACAAGCCCCGCCCAACGATAGATTGTGCAGGAGTGAGAGGCGGCAGAAAAATCCATCGAGAATGTTTTGAGTCATCAGAAATGGTCTCAAAGACAATTTTTTTCGTTTACGAAATAGCTGATCAAAAATCAACTCGTTCTGATTCAAACTACGAACTACAGTATACTCAGCACAAAAACACTAATTTTTGGGATATATTCTGATGCGTGGGCGTATCAAAAACTGATCCCAGTTTAAAGGTAGGGAGACATGAAAAAATAATGTTATCGAAATTCCGTTTAAATATGCCACTCGAGGAGTTGAACTTGTGGGGGCGAGGATTGAGGGTGCGGCGCCGCTACCGACTGGGCCACGCGGGCAAATAGGCAGCCGGCTCCCGATTGCATACATAAAGGCGAAGACGACCGCTGTACGCAGAGTGACATTAAGCGTTGTACACCGTCACGGTATAATGCTTACCCTATCTACAAAAATCCCACGAAAAATCTCCTGTCCCCCCCACCTTTAAGCTATTAACCAAAATGTATGGGGCATTTGACTACCAGAATTACCAAACCATGTATTCGCAATCTCTGAGTTTTTTACAGATTGCTGAAGCACTGTTGGATACTTTAATGTTAGTGAACATAGGAAATGTTTTATGAAATGATTTCATAGACCGAGGCAAGCCAACTTTGGGAAGTTAGGACAAAAATGGTAACAGTTCACTAAGACCATAATCTACAATTCTAGTTCAGAATTTCCGTTTAGTTCAAAATAGTTACACCTTGTTTTTAGAGTGGCGCTACACTAATGTTACATACGGTAGGAAGTGGATGGTAAAAATGAGAAAAAGAAAAATATTGAGCAGAGAAAGCCTGGCGGCCGCGAGCGACGATACAGAACTGAATGACTAACTGGCTATCGGCTTTCTACAATCACATGCCTCCCTGTTATGGACGCCCCGCCCAACGATAGAGATTGCAAGGGTGAGAGACGCAGGAAATCTATCGAAATTTATTGAGTCATCGGAAATGGTCTTGAAGAGTTTTTTTGTTGTTTACGAAATAGCAGATCAAAAACCAAATCGTTCTGAATAAAGCTTCAAACTACAGTATACCTAGAGGAAAAATGCAAACTATTGGGATATACCTAAATGCGCAAGTGTACCGAAAAGGGATTACAGTTACAGTTACCAACCATGATGTCTGACTACCAAAACTACCAATTTGGATACGAAAATTCTGTTATGATATACTGGGTTTCTGTTCGGTCGTTTGGTCAGTTTCATGAAACATGTCACCTAAATTATTTTCCAGAGCCATTTCAGATGCTGAGTAAGATTCTCTTTTAGATTTTAAAAATGTTATAGTTCAAAAAGTTACGACTAGTTTCTGGGGTGGCTTTATACTAATACTACGCACTCTAGAAATGGGGGTGGTGGGAATGGGAAAAATCTAATAGCAGAGAGAAAAAACAGGTGTGGACGAGAGAACATACAGGACCGAATGACTAACTACCTATCTGCTATTGACAATCCCATGCCTGAATGGTGTTCGAAACTATAGTATACGTCCAAGAAAAATGCGAACTTTTTGGATTTATCCTGATGCGAGGGTGCATCAAACTTATGTTACGTACGGTAGGAAGGGGATGAGCAGAAATTATTAGCATAGAAAAACTGACGACAACAAGCGACGATACAGGGCTAAATGACTAATAGGCTTTCAGCTATCTGCAATCACATGCCTCACTGTTATGCATGGCCCGCCCAAAGGTAGAGAGCGCAAGGATGAGAGACGCGGGAAATCCATCGAAATGTATTGAGTCATCGGAAATGGTCATCTGGATGTTTCATAAAGGCGCTAAAATGTTAATGGGCGTAGAAAATATTTTCTGGAATGATTTCAAGACAGTAGAAATCACTTAATAGGAGCCACCAAGCCACCAGCTGACAATTCATACGGCTTAACAAAAACTGACCTGAAATTCCATCAGAGCATAGCCGACGGACGGAGACGAGCTAATTTTAGGAAGTTATGACGAAAATGGTAACAGTCCGTTAATATTATGATCTACAATTCTAGTTTTGGATATTCAAAAAGTTTTAGTTTTAAAAAGTTACAATCAGTTTTGGAGTGGCTTTATACTCATGCTACAGACGGTATAAAGTGGATGGTGAAATAGAGAAAAAGAAAAATTTTGAGCAGAGAAAAACAGGCGACGACTAACGAAAATACATGACCGAATGACTAACTGTCTATCAGCTATCTACAATCACATGCCTTACTGTTATGCATGCCCCGCCCAACGATAGATTGCGAAAGGGTGAAAGACGCAGAGAACTCTTTTTTTTCTTTTTGAGTCATCAGAAATGGTCTCCAAAAGAATTTTTTGTTGTTTACGAAATAGCTGATCAAAAATCAAACCGTTCTGAATGGAGCTACATACTACAGTATACCTAGAACAAAAATGACGATGTTCGGGAGATATGCTGCTACGTGGGGATACTCAGAAGACTGAAGAACAATGAAGAAATGCCAGAAACTAATTGGGAACAACCTGACCTAATCATACCTCTCTGTAAAGAACTTGAAACTAAAACTTACTAAAAGGTGATAAGCTCTAGTAGATTTCGGATCTCGGACTCTGGTGGATGGGGAATGGGGAGAAGGCAAAACTTTGAGCAGATAAAAACAGGCAACGACGAGCGGAAGTAGGACCGAATCTCTAACTGCCTATCGGCTATCTACAATCATATGTCAAGCTAATGCACGCCCCGCCCAACGAAATAGAACGCAAAAGTGAGAGACGCCGGAAATCCATCGAAATATATTGAGTCATCAGAAATAGTCTTGAAGATAATTTTTGTTGTTTACGAAATAGCTGATCAAACATAAAACCGTTCTGAATGGAGTTTGAAACTACAGTATATCCAGAGCAAAGAAACACTAATTTTTGGGGTATCTCCTGGCGTGTGGGGGCGTATCTAAAAGGGGTATCCGTTTCAGCTATTAACCATGATGTCTGGAGCTCTTGACTACCAAAACAACCAGATCATGTACTCGCGATCTCTGTGGTTCAAAGGGTCGATGAAGCACTGTTTGATACTTTATAAGGGTGTGAAATGTTAGTGGACATAGAAAATCATTCACCGATTTATTTCAACAGACTAGAAATTCACTTATAAGAGTCTATTCTCGAGCTGGCGAAAATACGGCTCAACAAAATCTAACCTAAAACGCCATCTCGAGCGCATCCGAATTGAAACGTAAATGATCAAAAGTTCTTTGGATGACTTCATACTTATGTTACGTACGGAAGGGGATGGTGAAAATGGGAAGAAAAATTATGAGCAGAGAAACACAAGCGACGACGAGAGACGATACTGGATCGAATGACTAACTGGCTTTTAGCTATCTACAGTCACATGCCTCGCTTATGCACGCCCCGCCCAACGAAAGAGAGCGAACGGGTGAGAGACGCCGGAAATCCATCAATTTTTTTGAGTCATCAGAAATGGTCTCGAAGAGAATTTTCGTTGTTTACGAAATAGCTGATCAAAAATCAAATCTGTCCAATAGAGCTTGAATTGTTTCCCAGAAGCCATTTCAGGTGCTGATTACGATTCAGCTTTTAGATTTCAGGAAAATTAAAGTTCAAAAAAGTTACGACATGTTTTAGGGAGTGTTTTCGTTCGAGTCCTTCTGAACTGAGTTTCAATCTTCAGTAAATCCACGAAAAAAACTAGCAAATTTTCGAATAGATCCCAATGCCTGAATGAACTAAAAAGGGATCTCAGTGTTAGATATCAATCATGACGCCAAGGGGTTTTGACTACAAAAACTGATGTACTCTCAAGGACTCTGTTATGATAAACAGTTTTATAAATCAGCTTACTAAACACATTTCCTAGGCGTCATTTCAGATACTAAATAGGATTCTGTTTTTCAAAAACGGATGAAAACGAACGACGATACAGGGCCGAACGACTAACTGACTATCGACAACCTAATGCTTTACTGTTATGCCAGCCCCGCCCAATGATAGATTGCGCAGGAGTGAGAGGCGGCAGAGAAATCCATCAAGAAGATTTTGAGTCATCAGAAATGGTTTCGAGGAAATTTTTTTTGTTGTTTACGAAATAGCTGATCAAAGATCAAACCGTTCTGATTGGTGTTCGAAATTACAGTATATGTATCTATTAGCAAAAATGCTAATTTTTAGGACATATCCTGGTCCTTGGGCCTATCAAAACAGGATCTCAGTTTCAGCTATCAACCATGATCTGAGGGGTTCTTGACTACCAAAAATACCAAAAATGCCAGACGACAATTCAGCCGGCTCAACAAGAATCGACCTGAAGCTCCATCTTTTCCGCACCCGACAGACAGTATAGGAGTCACCAAGCCACCAGCTTACCGGGGTTTCAAGGATCACTGAAGCACTACTGGATACTTCACAAAAGCGCTAAAATGTTAGTGAACATAGGAAATTCACCCAAATCCAAACCCTTTTCTCTACCATTTCGAAAGCTTAAACGGGCAAGGCACCTCTACTCCAAGCTTCTTAAAACTCCAACTACGGCCCCCAGGAAAATTCTCCATGTTCGAACTCGTGTCAAATCTCTCACTCGAACAATCAATAAGAAAATGGTAAGTGACGAATTCTGAATCCTCTCAGCCCCACACTGTCGTGCTGCCCGCGCCCTCATTAAAAGTTGAATTAGATCTTCACCTAAAGTCCCACCTCTTTCTGCTAACGGCTGTCTTATAACCTCTGAACGCGAAAAATCCACCCTTTTCACCAAAACATTCTCTTCTAATTATAATCATCTCACTTCATCCGCATCCATCACTCTCGCAATAAGTCATCAGCACCTTCCTTTTTCTGGCTCTGACCTTGAAATCTTCGATCCCTGGATAATTGAAAAGCTTCTTCGCAAACTCCCGCCTCGTTGTGGCTATTCTCCCCATTCGGCCAATTACTTTATCATTAAAAAATGCGCCACCACTCTAGCATTACCTTTATCGATTATCTTCTCCGACTCACTCTCCACGTCACATGTACCCGACTCTTGGAAACACGCAGTAGTCGTTCCCATACCAAAAAAGGGTTCTCCTTCATCGCCCGAAAACTATCGCCCCATTTCGCTTACTGACCCATTCGCTCGAATTTTCGAACGATTGGTATGTGATCGCATCAAATGGGAATTCCTTCATCAATTCAGTAGTCTTCAACATGGTTTTCTCTCCTACAGATCCTGCACCACCTCTCTAGTTCAATCTTTTTTAAAATAATAAAGCTACTCTTTTGAAATACAATACACTAGACGTCGTCTTTTTCGATTTCCGCAAAGCTTTCGACCAGGTACATCATCAACTTCTCATCCAGAAACTTGCTAGCTTTGGAGTCCCTAAATCTTACGTAGCTTGGTTCTCCTCGTTTCTCTCTGGTCGAACGTTCTCTGTCAAAATCTATGATTTTATTGGACCCCCTTCCTCTGTCATTCCCTCTGGTGTTCCTCAAGGATCAGTCTCCGGTCCCTTACTATTTCTCATCTTCATCAATGATCTGCTCTTAGAACTTGAACAAATCCCCTTTTCACCTTGCCGCCTTTGCTGATGATATCAAATTGTATTCTCATGACCCAATCGCCCTTCAAACTGGTATCAACATGGTTGTAAATTGGGCTACCGCCAACCTCTCCCTCTTGCCCACTCTAAAACTGCCCTTCTTCGCCTAGGTTCCCATAATTCTTCCCATCCTCTCAATATTGCGGGTGTCACACTTACTCCCTCCTCCTCCGTCCGGGACATGGGACTCATTACTGATTCCTTTCTCAAATTCTCTGCTCACATCAACAAAATCACCTCTTTAGCTCTTCTCCGTTCCAAACAAATCTTAAAGTCATTTAGATCTAAGTCTCCAGAATTCTACATTCATCTTTTCAAATGTTATGTTCTCCCGATTCTTGAATATTGTTCTGTAGTTTATTCCCCTCCGCCTTCTTCTCGCCTTGCTCTAAAACTAGAATCTCCCTTAAGATTTTTCTCTAAGTGTATTTTCCAGCGTTGTAATATCCAGTACAGTACCTATTCTGATCGTCTCTCTATCCTCAATATGTTCTCCATTTGACATCGTAGGCTAAAAGCTCAACTAATTCAACTAATTCTTAAAAATCTTAAGGGAGATTCTAGTTTTAGAGCAAGGCGAGAAGAAGGCGGAGGGGAATAAACTACAGAACAATATTCAAGAATCGGGAGAACATAACATTTGAAAAGATGAATGTAGAATTCTGGAGACTCAGATCTAAATGACTTTAAGAGTTGTTTGAAACGGAGAAGAGCTAAAGATGTGATTTTGTTGATGTGAGCAGAGAATTTGAGAGAGGAATTCCCATTTGATGCGATCACATACCAATCGTTCGAAAATTCGAGCGAATGGGTCACTAAGCGAAATGGGGCGATTGTTTTCGGGCGATGAAGGAGAACCCTTTTTTGGTATGGGAACGACTACTGCGCGTTTCCAAGAGTCGGGTACATGTGACGTGGAGAGTGAGTCAGAGAAGATAATTATTTTTGTCTTTTTTTCCTTATTCTTCTTTTGGCCCATCACTTGCCCCCTCGGGCTTGCTCAGCTTTCTTCTTTCAGCGAGTTTTCACATTCTTGTTTGGTTTGTCAGCATTCATGTACGTAAGTGTTAACGAATGATTAACGTGCACAACAAATGATCAACGTTCACTGTTATTCTCTATTTTCAGCAAATCCAGTCGAATTGGTTGACAGCATTTGAAAAATACACAGATGCCATGTGTGAAATCATTGTTTCTCAGTAGAGAAAAATTCACCACAATACTTTTTGCATAGAATGTAGGTTAGAAACAAGTAATGTCAGAATTCATTTAAAATATAACCACCATTAATTTTTATCAAATGTTATGTTTCCGCAATGAATTATAACAAAGGTACTGGTATGTTGTCTAGATCAATTTTTTGATGCGCTTGAATCCGCTGAAGCTTCAATCTGAAAACGCGGAAATGTCTTACAGACCTATTTCTATATTATTCTCACCAGAAACAAGATGATTCCGATGAATGAGAAAACGATGAGTGCCCAGCAAGTCCAGCTCACTGAAATTAGAATATGTCTTCTTGAATTTTTACCAAATATTTGAGAACTCACTAGGCTCTGTTTTCTTTTCGATTTTGTAGATGCGCTCGGCTCGATGTTTCTTCCGGATTTCCGTTGCTTCTTGTCCAACACGACGTCTGCGAAGCTCTTGGTCCGCCATCGTTAAATCAGTCAAAGCGATGAGAAGAGAAGTGAATATATATAGTTGGGTGAATGAAAGAAGTTTTGAATTGAGGCAAATGCGGAGGGGCTTTGAGTAATCAATGGGTTGTTGCCCGCTAGCTGCGGTTGTCAAGGTAACTTGTGTTAACAATAACTTAGAGTAAACGCGGAAAAGAGAGGGTTCGTGAAGCTGTTAGGGAAACGAGAGGGAAAAAAAAGTACATGCTTTTGAATATTTTATTTTCATAAAGAAGGCGGGATTTGGGTAAATGCTCCTGAACCGAAATCATATTACTTATTTGCTGGAAACATCATTTTTCAATACTAAAAAATAGGAGAGAAATCACAGACGGATCTTCGATGAGCAAGACACTGATGAGAGATTTTTTTTTCTGAGTCATTTTTTCTGAGTCTTTCATGTCCTGCCCTCTAATGTTTTATTCACCTGATCAATAAACAAATTAAATTAAATTAAATTTTTTCTGGATTGAAATCAATTTGAAATTTGATTTTTCGAAAAAAGTCGAAAATGAATGTATTTTTTTCAAAATCAGAACAAAAAAATTTTTAAAAGATTTTGACACCTTTTGACATTTTCAGAGAGATCAGAAAAAAAACAAAAAAACAAATCGAGGAGGGAGGGATCGAACCTAACCCTAGTCAGTTACAGCTATCCCTCTTCACCACCATCCTTCTTCTTCACCGAATCCTAACTAGTTTTCTAAAATGATATTTGAAAAGGTATCGGCTAAGGACAATGCGTTCAATTTTTTGTATATGAGATCCTTTTTAATTTCTTTTTTTTAAATATCGAATCTTTGCGAGATTTATTCATCTTGATTACAACAGTGAGAATGTGTATGAAATAAAAATGAATGAAATGCATGCACAATTACGGGGTCTTTTTGAAATAATGGGGGGGGGGGACTGAAATTTAAAGAATGGGAAAAGTTTGGATACGAGCAGCGTCAGACACCTCAGAAGCACTTGCGGTGAACAATGGAAGAACCAGACTCGTCGTATTCTTCCTTTGAAATCCACATCTCTTGGAAGCTGTCGAGAGATGCGAGAATAGATCCGCCCATCCAAACGGAATACTTGCGCTCCGGTGGCGCGATGATCTTGATCTTCATGGCTCTGAAAAAAATCCATTCAGTAATGTTCAAGAGGCAACTAATGAGAACTTACGATGGGGCAAGAGCGGCGATTTCCTTCTGCATGCGATCAGCAATTCCTGGGTACATGGTGGTTCCCCCGGAGAGAACGGTGTTGGCGAACAAGTCCTTGCGGATATCGATGTCACACTTCATGATAGAGTTGTAAGAAGTCTGAATTTGATCTTTCCCGAATATCCTGTTTTCGAGTGATGGTAATTTCAAAAATCCGGAACCCAGAAGGAATCCAAAAGGTTCGATCAATGGAATACGGTTTTCCGAGCAATCGTTGATTTGTTCAACAGGTTAAGCCACTCAGGTGCCATCTTTGTCGTAATTCTTCGGTTGCCCTTTAGCGTTTGTTCGACGAGCATGGATAGAGCGCTATCTGTCTTTTAATTCTGTTCAACAAAGAAGCCACATGAACTTGCCGGTTCTAATACACGATCCGCATCACTTCCGGCATATTTTCTTCAGTTTTTGTCTCTGATAATGTGAGAAATCAATTTTCTTTTCTGGAAATGGTACATAAAGATAGAGAAACAAAAATGGATATTTGAGCACTTACGTTGTTGGTATCGTTGTCATCGGAAACATCCGAGCGGGCCAATTGTGTCCATCGTAGCTGGTTGCCAATCGATGCGCACAGTGAAGGGTCATGTGTCTGGCGGACGAGCTCGTCTGCGTATATGGCCCTTCTCATCCGTCTATTGGGACAAAGAGAGAAACACGCACCTTACACAATAGCATAATCTCGATCGGTAAGGCATGAATTTTCGTCCGAATCTCAAAAAAGCGATTTTAATGAAAATAAATACTGATCAAGAAATGCTGAGCATGTTGGATGCTAGAACAAAATAATGGGAGGTATTTTGGTAAGAAAAATTGAAAGAAACATAAACGGGAGACGTAGAATGACATCGAGGAAGGAAAAAACATCATCTAATTCGAACTTGGCGGCGGGGTACGCAAAAAGTACTCCAGGTGTTTGCGGAACTTTTTGGCGCGTATTTGAATTTGATTGGCAAGAAAGATACCAGCGAAGAACGGTATCAGCGAAGGACTTTTTTTGCCTATGAGAGAATTGTTTCCTTTGAGATTTTTTTCAATGTTTTCTGAAATATTGAATGTTTGTGAGCGTTATTTATCTTTATTACAACAGTGAGAAAGTTTATGAAATAAAAATGAATGATATGCATAAACAATTACGGGGTCTTTTTGAAATAATGGGGGGGGGGGGGACTGAAATTTAAAAACATGGGAAAAGTTGGGAGACGAGCAGCGTCAGACACCTCAGAAGCACTTGCGGTGAACAATGGAAGGACCAGCCTCGTCGTATTCTTCCTTTGAAATCCACATCTCTTGAAAGCTGTCGAGAGATGCGAGAATAGATCCGCCCATCCAAACGGAATACTTGCGCTCCGGTGGCGCGATGATCTTGATCTTCATGGCTCTGAAAAAAATCCGTTCAGTAATGTTCAAGAGGCAACTAATGAGAACTTACGATGGGGCAAGAGCGGCGATTTCCTTCTGCATACGATCAGCAATTCCTGGGTACATCGTGGTTCCTCCGGAGAGAACGGTGTTGGCGAACAAGTCCTTGCGGATATCGATGTCACACTTCATGATAGAGTTGTAAGAAGTCTGATGGATTCCGGCGGACTCCATACCCAAGAAGGATGGCTGTAAAAATATCGATTGTCTGATGCTTGGGATATTGAATAAGCTTACCTGGAAGAGAGCCTCTGGGCAACGGAAGCGTTCGTTTCCGACAGTGATGACTTGTCCGTCAGGAAGCTCATAAGTCTGCTCAAGAGAGGAGGAAGAAGCAGCGGTTACCATCTCCTGCTCGAAGTCGAGGGCGATGTAGCAGAGCTTCTCCTTGATGTCACGGACGATCTCACGCTCAGCCGTGGTGGTGAACGAGTAACCGCGTTCGGTGAGGATCTTCATGAGGTAATCTGTGAGGTCACGTCCGGCCAAATCGAGACGAAGAATGGCGTGTGGGAGAGCGTATCCCTCGTAGATTGGTACAGTGTGGCTGACGCCATCTCCAGAATCGAGAACGATACCGGTGGTACGTCCGGAAGAGTAGAGGGAGAGGACAGCTTGAATGGCAACGTACATGGCTGGAGTATTGAACGTTTCGAACATGATCTCGGTCATCTTTTCACGGTTGGCCTTTGGGTTGAGTGGTGCTTCGGTGAGAAGGACTGGATGCTCTTCTGGGGCAACACGAAGCTCGTTGTAGAAGGTGTGATGCCAGATCTTCTCCATATCATCCCAGTTGGTGACGATTCCGTGCTCAATCGGGTACTTGAGAGTGAGGATTCCTGAAAGTCAATGAATGAGAATAACATATTCGATTATAAACAATTACCTCTCTTGGATTGGGCCTCGTCTCCAACGTATGAGTCTTTCTTTCCCATCCCCACCATGATCCCACAATATTTCGGAGAACCGACGACGGATGGAAGCACTCCGCTCGGTGCATCGTCTCCACCGAAGCCGGCCTGAAAGTTCATTGGTATCATTTCTCAGAATTTCTAAGTAGTTGGATAACGAAAAACCTGTATTAGAAAGGCCGGCCCATATAGTGTTCCGAGACATTTCCGAAAGGCCCTTCTATTGCAGGGGGTTTTCAATTACAGGATCCGTTCTATTTTTCCAAACCACTATATTAAAGAAGACCCTTCTGATACAGGTCTCACGATATACAGCTTCAGATTTGGAAAATTTCTAAAAGTTCCAAACGCACCTTAGTCATCCCGCTTCCATTATCGATGACCACAGCTGCAATCATTGTAGATTTCGTTTCCTTTTGCTGAAATCCAACTTTTGAAAGAAATATTAGGAACGGGGTGATGGAAAATGGAAAAAGAGATATAAGAGCAGAGAAAAACATGTGACAGCAAGCGGAAATACAGGGCCGAATGACTAACTGTCTTTCAGCTATCCACAATCACATGCCTCACTGTTATGCTTGCCCCGCCCATTTTGAGGAGCGGGAGAGTGAGAAATGCCAGAAAAATCCATCGAATTCATTGAGTCATCAGAAATGGTCTCGAAGAGATTTTTTGTTGTTTACGGAATAACTGATCGAAAATCAAATCGTTATGAATCAATCAACAAATTACAGTATACCTAGAGCAAAAAAATGCAAATTTTCGGGATATATCCTGATGCTTGGGCGTATCAAAAAGGGATCTCAGTTACTGTTATCAACCATGAATCGATTTCCAGAGGCCATTCCAGATGCTGATTGCGAATCTGCTTTTATATTTAGGAAAATTGTAGCTTAGAAAAGTTACGACTTGTCTTTGGAGTGGCCTCATACTATTGTTACGTATTGCAGGAAGGGGATGGTGGAAATGCGAAAGGACAAATTCTGAGCAGAGAAAAACTGACGACAACAAGCGACGATACAGGACCGAATGAATAACTGCCTCTCGGCTATCTGCAATCACATGCTTTACTGTTAAGCACGGACCGCCCAATGATAGAGGACGCAAGTGTGAGAGACGCAGAGAAAGCTTTTTTTCTTTTTGAGTCATCAGAAATGGTCTCGAAGAGAATTTTCGTTGTTTACGAAATAGCCGATCAAAAATCAAACCGTTCTGAATCAAACTACAAGTTACAGTACAGCTACAGCAAGAAGTAATGCACCCTGTAAACAAACTATCGGTCATTTGTCATGGGAAGTGAATGATAACTAGTAAATGTATTCGATAAATTTCAGCTACCATTTCCAGGAACAACCGTTTTTGATGAAGACCACAGAGGGAGATGCTGGCAAATTGCTTGAAAACTCCGCTTCTGTTTGGATTGGTTGGATGATGCTGAAACAGTGTTTTCGAATTGAACAAATCAACGATTGCTCGGACAACCGTATTCCATTGATCGCACCTTTTGGTTTCCTTCTGGGTTCCGGATTTTTGAAATTACCATCACTCGAAAACAGGATATTCGGGAAAGATCAAATTTTATGAGCAGCGCAGAACAAGAATGCTAGGAATGACGTTCAATAGGAATATTTAACATTTCTAATGAAAGGGAGAAATGACAAATGCCGTTCAAAACAATAATTTATCTGAAACTTTTTATTTTGGATTGTCAAAATTTGCATCGCTCGGTCTTTGGTACTTTTTATGTTTAAGAAGTTTATAGTTGCATTTCCTTTTGGTTCCGGTGAAAAATGTAAATATTAAGAACTTGCTCAAGACCTGCGTGTTTTCAATTTCTGAACTTACAGAACCTCGAGCATTTGATTTGCCTGGACAACGGAACTGAAATTGCTTTAGAACTCCGTCTCTCTACGAACTTCCACGCCACTGAGAAGATCTGAAGAAGTCGGTCGATTTTTCGATGTGAAGAACCTACAATTCACACATGCGGAGATAGCTTTGTTCCAATTTCACAGCAAATTTATGGCTACTCCTGGAAATCTGCGTCTCAGGTAGTCCAGTTTTCCAACATATCTGGTAGACATCATATTTTTACAGAAACTGGAAAAATTCAACTTGAAATATTGACCGGAGCTGCTACCGCCACTGTCTCGAATCCGGGATAAATAAGGACAGATCGAAGAATATAACTTTAACTGGTTCAAGGTGTACTTCTTCACACTACCCACAACCGCATTCGTCTGGAACATGGGACAGTTAAATCAGATTTTGGACAGCAAAAATAGTTTTCAAATCTGCGGAAACTCATCAACCTTCAGTGAGTTTTTGTTTCAAATTCGTGTCAGGAGAGTTTGATTGGCTCAAAATGTTCCCGCTTTTCAGCTTCTAAAATATGTTTCATGTCTTTTAAATTGTACTATTAAAAACACGGAACAGGATACATCCCAAAATGTTGCATTTTTGATCTAGATATACTGTAATTCGTAGTTTGATTCAGAAAACATTGATTTTTGATCAGCTATTTCGTAAACAGCCAAAATTCTTCTCAAGTCTATTTCTGATGACTCAAAAATCGAACAAAAAAGATTTCTCTGGCGTCTCTCATCCTTACGATGTCTTCTATTGGGCGGGGCATGCATAAAAGTGAGGCATGTGATTATGGATAGCTGATAGACAGTTAGTCATTCGGTCCTGTATTTTCACTCTCCTTCCCCTGTTTTCTCTGCTCAAAATTGTTTCTTTTTCTTATGTTCCCCATCCACTTCCTACCGTATGTAAAAAATTAGTATGAGACCTCTCCAAAAACTAGTTGTAACTTTTTTGAACTACAACTATTTAGAAATCCAAACCTATTATAGAATTGCAAATGATTATCTTAGCGGACTGTTACCATTTTTGTCATAACTTCCCAAAATTAGTTTGTCTTGGTGCGTTGGCTATGCTCTGAAAGAGTTTTAGGCCAGTTTTTGTTGAACAGTATTTTTGCCAGCTCGAGGATAGGTGGGTCCTATCGGAAAATTTCTAGTGTCTTGAAATCAATCCAGCAAACATTCACTACATTTTCGCGCCGTTACAAGGTATCCAACAGTGCTTCAGCAAACCTAAAACCCCCCAGATGTTCGCGAGTATTTGGTTTGGTATTCTTGGTAGTTTTGGTAGTCAAGAGCCCCGACATCATTGTTGATAGCAGACATTATGGTTGATAGCTGAAACTAACAGAGATCTCATTTTGATACACCAACGAACCAGGATATATCCCAAAATTTTGCAGTTTTTTTGCTCTAGGTATACTGTAGTTTGGAGCTCCATTCAGAACGGTTTGATTTTCGATCAGCTATTTCGTAAACAACGAAAATTCTCTTCGAGACCATTTCTGATGACTCAAAAAATGATTTATCTGCGTCTCTCACCCTTGCGCTCTCTATCGTTCGGTAGGCCGTGCATAACAGTGAGGCATGGGATTGTAGATAGCTGATAACCAGTTAGTCAATCGGTCCTGCATGTTCGCTCGTCCACGCCTGTTTTTTTCTTTTTGCTCTAAATTTTTTCCCATTTCTGCCAGCCCTATCCCTACAGTGCGTTGCATTAGTATAAAGCCACCTCAAAAACTAGTTGCCACTTTCTTCAACTAGAACTTTTCGAAAATCTGAAAACAAAACCATTAGGTATCTGAAATGACGCCTTTTCGGTTTTCCAGAGGACCATCTATATGAGGACTAATTCAACGCGCTCCAGATAGCGTTTTGAATTAGTCCTCATATAGATGGTCCTCTGGAAAACCGAAAGCTTTCATCAAAGGGGTTAAACTGTTTTGATCAACCCAGTAAACAATTCCTGTGTTCCCTAACTTTTATCGCCCTTATGAAGTATCCAAAAGTGCTTCTGCCATCTTAAAAACCTAGAGGTTTGGTTTTTTTTTGGTATTTTTGGTAGTCAAGAGCCCCAGATATCATGGGTGATCGCTGAAACTGAGATACCTTTTTGATATAACGCACCAAGATATATCTCAAAATATTGCATTTTTGCTCTATGTGTACTGTAACTTGTAGTTTGATTCAGAACGGTTTGATTTTTGATCAGCTATTTCGTAAACAACGAAAATTCTCTTCGAGATCATTTCTGATGACTCAATAAGAAAAAAAAAGATTTATCTGCGTCTCTCACACTTGCGTCCTCTATCATTGGGCGGTCCGTGCATAACAGTAAAGCATGTGATTGCAGATAGCCGAGAGGCAGTTATTCATTCGGTCCTGTATCGTCGCTTGTTGTCGTCAGTTTTTCTCTGCTAGAATTTGTCCTTTCGCATTTCCACCATCCCCTTCCTGCCATACGTAACATTAGTATGAGGCCACTCCAAAGACAAGTCGTAACTTTTCTAAGCTACAATTTTCTTAAATATAAAAGCAGATTCGCAATCAGCATCTGGAATGGCCTCTGGAAATCGATTCATGGTTGATAACAGTAACTGAGATCCCTTTTTGATACGCCCAAGCATCAGGATATATCCCGAAAATTTGCATTTTTTTGCTCTAGGTATACTGTAATTTGTTGATTGATTCAGAACGATTTGATTTTCGATCAGTTATTCCGTAAACAACAAAAAATCTCTTCGAGACCATTTCTGATGACTCAATAAATTCGATGGATTTTTCTGGCGTCTCTTACTCTCCCGCTCCTCAAAAGGGGCGGGCCATGCATAACAGTGAGGCATGTGATTGTAGATAGATGATAGCCAGTTAGTCATTCGGTCCTTTATTGTCGCTCGTTGTCGTCAGTTTCTCTCTGCTCATATTTCTCTTTTTCCAATTTCCATCACCCCGACCCTAATTTTTTCAAAAGTGAATTTCAGCAAAAGGAAACGAAATCTACAATGATTGCAGCTGTGGTCATCGATAATGGAAGCGGGATGACTAAGGTGCGTTTGGAACTTTTAGAAATTTTCCAAATCTGAAGCTGTATATCGTGAGACCTGTATCAGAAGGGTCTTCTTTAATATGGTGGTTTGGAAAAATAGAACGGATCCTGTAATTGAAAACCCCTGCAATAGAAGGGCCTTTCGGAAATGTCTCGGAACACTATATGGGCCGGCCTTTCTAATACAGGTTTTTCGTTATCCAACTACTTAGAAATTCTGAGAAATGATACCAATGAACTTTCAGGCCGGCTTTGGAGGAGACGATGCACCGAGCGGAGTGCTTCCATCCGTCGTCGGTTCTCCGAAATATTGTGGGATCATGGTGGGGATGGGAAAGAAAGACTCATACGTTGGAGACGAGGCCCAATCCAAGAGAGGTAATTGTTTATAATCGAATATGTTATTCTCATTCGTTGACTTTCAGGAATCCTCACTCTCAAGTACCCGATTGAGCACGGAATCGTCACCAACTGGGATGATATGGAGAAGATCTGGCATCACACCTTCTACAACGAGCTTCGTGTTGCCCCAGAAGAGCATCCAGTCCTTCTCACCGAAGCACCACTCAACCCAAAGGCCAACCGTGAAAAGATGACCGAGATCATGTTCGAAACGTTCAATACTCCAGCCATGTACGTTGCCATTCAAGCTGTCCTCTCCCTCTACTCTTCCGGACGTACCACCGGTATCGTTCTCGATTCTGGAGATGGCGTCAGCCACACTGTACCAATCTACGAGGGATACGCTCTCCCACACGCCATTCTTCGTCTCGATTTGGCCGGACGTGACCTCACAGATTACCTCATGAAGATCCTCACCGAACGCGGTTACTCGTTCACCACCACCGCTGAGCGTGAGATCGTCCGTGACATCAAGGAGAAGCTCTGCTACATCGCCCTCGACTTCGAGCAGGAGATGGCCACCGCTGCTTCTTCCTCCTCTCTTGAGCAGACTTATGAGCTTCCTGACGGACAAGTCATCACTGTCGGAAACGAACGCTTCCGTTGCCCAGAGGCTCTCTTCCAGGTAAGCTTATTCAATATCCCAAGAATCAGACAATCGATATTTTTACAGCCATCCTTCTTGGGTATGGAGTCCGCCGGAATCCATCAGACTTCTTACAACTCGATCATGAAGTGTGACATCGATATCCGCAAGGACTTGTTCGCCAACACCGTTCTCTCCGGAGGAACCACGATGTACCCAGGAATTGCTGATCGTATGCAAAAGGAAATCGCCGCTCTTGCCCCATCGTAAGTTCTCATTAGTTGCCTCTTGAACATTACTGAACGGATTTTTTTCAGAGCCATGAAGATCAAGATCATCGCGCCACCGGAGCGCAAGTATTCCGTTTGGATGGGCGGATCTATTCTCGCATCTCTCGACAGCTTTCAAGAGATGTGGATTTCAAAGGAAGAATACGACGAGGCTGGTCCTTCCATTGTTCACCGCAAGTGCTTCTGAGGTGTCTGACGCTGCTCGTCTCCCAACTTTTCCCATTTTTTTAAATTTCAGTCCCCCCCCCCATTATTTCAAAAAGACCCCGTAATTGTTTATGCATTTCATTCATTTTTATTTCATAAACTTTCTCACTGTTGTAATAAAGATGAATAAATCTCGCAAAGATTTGATATTTCAAAAGAGATATTTAAAAAGATCTCATATACAAAAAAATTGAATAGACTGATTGAAATCAGTTTCTACAAAGTATTTATTTTGAAAGTCAGAAACGAGTTTATAGTACATGGTTTGGTATTTTTGGTAGTCAAGAGCCCCAGACATCATGGTTAATAGCTGAAACGGATATCCCTTTTAGATAAGAAAACACGCCAGGAGATGCCCAAAAATTAATGTTTTTTTGCTTTGGTTATACTGTAGGTTCGAACTCCATTTAGAACGGTTTTATGTTTGATCAGCTATTTCGTAAACAATAAAAAATTCTTTTGGAGACCATTTCTGATGACTCAAAAAAAAAGGATTTCTCTGCGTCTCTTACCCTTGCGATCTCTATCGTTGTGCGGAGCGTGCATAACAGTGAGGCATGTGATTGTAGATAACTGAAAGCCTATCAGTCATTCGGTCCTGTATTGTCGCTTGTTGTCGTCAGTTTCTTTCTGCTCTTATTTTTTCGATTTCCATTACCCGTCTCCTAATTATTTTTTAAAAAGTTGGATTTCAGCATTACTTCGTCCACAACAGCCAGCAGCATCACAAATGATGACAGCCATTGTCATTGACAATGGCTCAAGCGCTATCACAGTGAGTTTTAAATTTTTTGAAATGTCCCAAATCGGAAGCTATAAGAAGAGGTATAAGTACAAAAATTAGGCTCCCGAGGTATTTTTGAATTTAAAATGGCGCTTACAAATTTTTGATATCTCTCACCGTTTTCTCAGAACCGTGACAATAGAGGGGGGTCCTAAAGATATTGAACTCCTCGGTTTGAATGGGCCTTTTGGAAGAACAATGAATGGGCTTTTTGAAAGTGCCTCGAAACAATATATGGGCAGGCTTTTCTAATACAAGCTTTTCGGTATCCAACTACTCGGCAATACTGGGAAATCAAACCTATGAACTTTCAGGCCGGATTCGGAGGATACGATGCCCCAGGACCGTTTTCCCCTCCATGTTGGGAAGCCCCAAATATAATGGGGTCATGACTCTGATGATGACCCAATACTTCTACGTCGGAGACGAGGCTCAATCCAAGAGAGGTCATTGTTCATAATCGAATACGTCTTTTCATTTTTTTTTCTTTCAGGCATTCTCAACATCAAGTACCCCATTGAGCACGGAACCGTCACCAACTGGGATGACATGGAGAAGATCTGGCATCACACTATCTACAACGAGCTTCGTGTCGCCCCAGAAGAGCATCCTGTCCTCCTCACCGAAGCACCACTCAATCCGAAGGCCAACCGTGGAAGTGCTTCTGAGGTGTCTCATGCCGCTCGTCTCCAAACCTTTTCCATATTTTTTTATTTCACATTTTTTCCTCTCCGGTTCTTTCAAAAAGCACCAGTAATTTTCTACGGATTTCTTTTCATTTTTATTTATTTGATTTTCTCGCTTTTGTAATAAAGATGAATAAGGCTCACAAACATTCGATATTTGAAAAAAATGAAAAAAAAAACTTATATTCTAAATCGAACGCTAAGAGCTTTGCTAATCCCTGTCTTTGTCAATATCTGTCTTTCCATGAAAATTCAAATAAGCGCCAAAAAGTTCCGCAAACACCTTTAGCACTTCTTGCGTACACTGCCGCCAAGTTCTATATGGATGATGTTCTTGCCTTCTTCGCAGCTCGATGTCATCCTACGTTTATTTTTTCTCCACATTTTCTCACCAAAATACCTCCCATTATTTTGTTCTAGCATCCAACATGCTCAGCGTCCCTTGATCAATTTTCATTTTCACTAAAATTGCTAGGTATTTTAAGATTCCACCGAAAATTCCTTCTTTTTTTCGAGTTTGGGTTAAAATTTACATCATAAGTTCTTAGATTTTTTTGTAAACAACAATTCCATGCTATTTCTCTTCTTTGTTTTATGAATAAAGCTGAGAAACCTACGACGCCTTCTGTGCCGCACACCCCAGAAACCATGCGAGGCGTTGCAAACTCCGCCCGTTCAAGCCCCGCCCTCGTGGCCGAACTTTATTTCTCGTGTTCCGCGTGACGTCGCTTCTTGTCCAATAGAGCGCGTTTGTTTTACCAGTGGTATTAACGTGAATTAATTTGAATTTTGAGACTTTATCAGGACCTATTGCTGGAAGAGTCCGATTTTTGTCAAAAAATTAAGTATTTCATTTTTCTGACGTTTAGAATGTCCTGCTTTCTGGTATATATAGGAGACCTCAGAACCTCCACCGATCTTTTCCTACGTGTTTGTTATTTCATTGATTGTTATGTCACTTTGCCCTCCGCTAGTCTTCTTTTGCAACACTCCCTCCTCTTTTTGTCTCCTTCTTGCACACACTATCTGATTCTTCTTCAATCATCATTCTGTGCGTGCGTGTGTGTGCGTAGTAGGCCCCAGACGCTGTCCTGCCAGGCGATTTCTCGGGCATTTCTTATTGTTCTCTTGCTCTTATTGATTTTGTCTACAGATCCATATTCTCATTTAGTTCGTTCCATCCTTTCTCGCTCTAGATTTTCGAAAATAAAGTGCAAATTTGCGATTTCATCACCTCATCGTTCTATTTTAATTTTTTTCAATTTCAGAAAATGTCTTACACTTCCTATGAAGATCACATGGACCTTTTCCTGCTCAAACATTACACAATTGCGAATCAAATTCGTGCGGATCAGTTTGAAATCAATCGACTCGACCAGGAAGTTAATGCTATCACTCAAGATATCAACGATATCGAACTTGTCTTCATGGCGAATGTCAAATCGCTCTCTCAAGAGCAAAAAGTCGCCACAATGCAACTCCTGGAGGTAAATTTTCCTTTTCAAAACCAATAATGGCCAAGCTAACAAAACTTTGTACTGAAAAAAACTTCAACTAAACAAAACCTTTTTTCCAGACCGAACAGAAGAAAATCTTGGATATTTCTCGCACGAAATTTGCTCTTGTGAGCAGGATGACTCAAGCGATGTCGCGAAATCAGGCAAAAGGAAGAGCATTGTATGAATCGTTTGAAAGTTATCGTCAAGGCTCAAACTTCAATGAAGAGTCTCAGGGATGGAAAGCACGACAGACTTTGAAAACAAAGAAGACTCTGAAAAGACAGCAGACTGCAGAAGCACCGCAAACTTCTAGAGCCTTGAAGAATCCGAAAGCTCCACAAGCTTCAGCCGCTGATGTTGCTGTTCAACCCGCTGCCGGAAACGCTCCCGAAGTTGTAAAGCAGTATTGCATCTGTCAAGACGTGAGTTTTTAGTGATCACTCTGAAACAAGGAAATTCATACTTGCTAAATCCCGGCCCGGCTCGGCCCGTGTTTCGAATATTTCGAAAATTTTCTGTTGATTTTTGATACATTTTTCCCAAAATGATCATTTTAAAGCACTAAATTCGTGCCAGGACCCTTCTTAAAGCTAAAATCAAAGAAACATTGATAAAATGTTCCCAAGAATCCAAGAATTCAGATTTCTCTTAAAAATAACTCTTAACAATTTTTGCCTCAAAACCGAGCCAGGCCAGTGTAAATTCTTCCACCGGCCCGGCCTGGCCCGCGACAAGTATGAGAAAATCTAATATAAGAAATAATAAGTAACAGAAAATATACGAACCGACGAACATCAGTTTGCCTTTATAATATAACTTTTTGTCGAGAAATCATTTTGGCCGAAAAGGAATATAATTTTTAAGACGAAATAAAAAATTATTGGAATTTTTCTCAAAAGAAAACTCTATGGTCAGACTAACAAGGAACCTCAACATCTCGTAAACCCAGATTTTTGATTAAAATCTCAGGATAGGTTAATAATAGCTATCCGCTCGTCAGTTTCAGCCAAGTTATATTAGTTTCAGTACCAAAAGTAGTAATTTCAGTGCAGAATAGTCGATTTTCTCAACTTCTAGGAGGGTTGAGAAAATGTCTGAAATATAAAATTTCTTTAGTTTTTTACTGTGACCCAATAAAATTCATCTTCTGGAATCTCCTAAAAGTTGAGAAAATCGTCTTCGAAAATCGCTGTTTCGCACTTAATAACCGAAACTGATAAAAATCGACTGAAACTGGAGCGGATTCTGAAATTATAAGAAGTGTCTATATAGCCGATTGTTGACCTATTCTGAATTTTTCATCAAAAACCGGGTTAACGCGGTGTTGCGGTTCCCTTCTAAGTGGGACCGCTCTGATGGTTGTAGTGATTCTGCGAGCATGGGTAGCTTCCTTCATATAGCTTCCTTCATATAATATTGTAGTTCGTTTCCAACAAATTCCTTTTTCAGACAAAGACGGATACAATGATATTCTGCGAGAACCCGAGATGCAAGTACGAATGGTATCACTTCTCGTGTATTGGAATGGAGACAGCCCCGGAAGGAGAATGGTTCTGCGAGGGATGCACAAAGAAGAAAAATGATAAACAATCTGGAAAAGAGAATCAGCACCGCTAAACTACGATAATTTCGCTCTTTTTAAATTTAAAACCCTTTTTTAATAACTGTTTTGATGTACATAACTTCAGTACTGTTCAAAAAGATAATCCCAAGTTACCACTTTTGCCTGAATGAGTACAGAAACTATTAAGGCAATTATTTAAGACTTCTCCGTTGACTATTACTATACGAATTTGTTTTCGCTGCGTTACATTTTCATTTTTGTATCTCAAATGTATCTCACTGTTACATTTTTGTATCTCAAGAATTATCATTTCTTCCACAAGCAATTGAAATATTTTACTTGTTTTTTAAATGGCTTCCATCCGAATAAACTAATTAAGACATTATGAGATTTGGAGCACAATTTCCGTAGTTTTCAGAAAAAATAGCTGGTATTGTCATTGAAATACTGTAGACAGTCCTAATCATCAGCTGTCAGGAAGATTCAACCCGCGTGAATTTATACTTTTTTATGAATTTATACTTTTGTTAGTCAGGCGAGGACGAGAGCCATATATTGTTTGGGACTACATTGGTTGTATTGATCGGCAATTTATAATACTGTGTGTGTTGTGTGGTCCTTCCTCTCAACAGACAAGACGGACATCGTCTGTTGAGAGCTCGAGGCATAATGCGTGTAGATTAGCACAAAGGTCAAACACGTGTCTTCTTACTGCCTGCGTTGATCCCTTTCCAATGGACTCACTCTTCTCCTTGTTAGCTTTTTTATCATCCACCAGCCTGTTTGCCGCGCCTCCGGCGCTTCAAACTTTTGGCTGGTGCTCCTTCGGCGCAAGTTTGTCACTTCGCTCCTAACTTTTTTCGGGCGCTATTCCAAAACTTAATTGAAATCTCTTCTCGTTGTTCTTTTGACCTACCAACACCAAAATTTTCACGATACATCAAATTTGTCTGGCGGGTACTTCCTGTGGGAAACTTCCCTTCTGGGAAAAAACGGAATGACAAACAAAGAAGAGGATGGACACCAGTTCATATATTTATTATAAGAATGATATCCACGGTTTTTCTCATTTTAATTTTCTACAGCAACCTTAAATTTTTCATATAAAAACGCGTTTTTTCCAATTTTTTCAATGCTCAATGCTATAGATACGATCTGTCATGCTCAAAATTCAAATTTCCCGCCAGTTATGACACCTTCTAGGCGATTTCGCAATATTCCCTGTATCCCGTGATTCAACAGTACCTATGCAAAGGTGCCCTATTACAAAGTGCCGCACTTCAACATCACGTGTTTTTTAGGCCAATAATTTATGCTAATTTTGGGACTAATTTTCTCTTGATTGTCATTTTTTCTGGGTTTTTTTGCCAACTTTTGATTTTCATTTGTACCGTAACCCAGTAGTGGTTCAAATACGTAAACTTACAATGTTTCCGACGGCTTCTTCCAATTAAAATCCTAAAATTTACTGGGATTTTTCTATTTTCTCACAGAGTTATTTAATATAAGAATGATATCCACGGTTTTTCTCATTTTAATTTTCTACAGCAACCTTAAAGTTTTCATATAAAAACGCGTTTTTTCCAATTTTTTCAATGCTCAATGCTATAGATACGATCTGTCATACTCAAAATTCAAATTTCCCGCTTACAACCTCTAAGGCGGTTTCGCAATAACCCATGTGTCCTGCGATTTGACAATCCCTATGTCCTGTTACAGAGTGCGGCATGTGTTCGTTTTTTAGGCCACCGATCCGTTTTTTAGGCCACCGATCTCTTTTAATTTTGGGACTTTTTATCACCAGACCGCCATTTTTTCAGAAACAGCTCTTATTTTATTAAAAACTATCTAAAAATAATATTAGACTGATATTTGATACTTCCAAAAAATTTTCTCATGAAAGCTATCACTGGAACATCGAAAAATCCGGGTGTCTTAAAAATATTGACTCTGTGAATCAAATGGCGTTTACACTTTTTTCTTGTCTTGTTTTTTTTCTGTGCCCTCAAAATCAAGGGGGGGGGGGTCTTAAAGATATCGACCGCACTGTATTTTCCAAACAAATCAACCTTTTTTAGATTTATCGAAATTCCCTTTTTTTTTTCTCCTCAAAATACATTAGATTGTTCTTTACCAATGAAACTTTTTTATTACAGACCAAAACATGGAGCATTCAGCTCCAGCACGAAACCCGGATCCACCCGCTCAAAATGAGCCACAGGAAGAAGTGGAGGAGTACGAACCGATCATTATGACTTTCTATGCTCCAGACACCAGTGATGAGCCCCCAGAAGGTCCACCGATCCCGGTGCGACTCACACCGGTTCCATCCGCTCCAGTTGCAACACCGGAGCCTCAACATGTAGGTGTTAAAAACTGGCAATTTTGAAAAAGAATTAGTGTTTGGGGGCGAGAGAACCAAAAATGAAAACTTGCTTATGATACATATGTAGCCAAAATTTCGTCAAAAAATCATGTTTGCTAAAAAATAATACTTAGACCAAATAAAATATCACTTCGACCAAGTTGTGATGATTTTTGATCCTCTATGCTTAGTCGGTTCTTGTGCTGAAACCTTACTCATTTCGGCACAAGAAAAGCTTCTATAGGCAGAGGGGCTTCCATGCCTGCTAAAAATGTAGTTTTTCTTAGCGTATTACGAAAATAAACGATTTTGTGAAAAAAAATGCCCAAATTTTATAGATACCAGCTTTAATTTTTCTTTTTGCAGCCAGTTCATCTAATCCCGTCGTCCTCAGACGAATCTACTGATTCGTCTTCGGACTCGTCATCCTCGGACTCGTCGTCTTCTTCGGACTCGCCGCCACCAGCAAGAGTAAGTAAATTTTATACTGAATAACTGTTCAGATTTACTTATAAAAACTTGTACATGTCTGAAAATAATCAGTTAGAACGAAAAATCAAACTTCAGCCAATTTCGCAATATCTCTGGCAGATATTGCTTTCTTATTTGAATTTACTCCCAAAACAACTTTAAATTTTACAGCGTCGTCGAATTATCCCACCACAAATGTATCAAGTTTCGTCTTCCTCGGAATCGTCATCTGATTCGTCTTCAGATTCAGATGTTGTTGTACCAGAAATAATGAATGGTCCACCTGGAATAGTAAGTCAGATTTTTGATGAGTAATTATCCAGATTTACCCACGAAATTAAATTTGCCAGAAAATAATAAAGTTAAAACAAAAAGTTTAACTTCTACCAATTTTGCAATATTGTTGGCAGATTTTGCCTTCTTGTTTGAATGGACCCCCAGAATAACTCTAATTTTTACAGAGCCGCAATGCCCGAATTGGTCCTCTACCCCGAGATGCTCCACAAGGAAGAGCTCCTGAGGCAGAAGCTCAGCACCAAGAAGTTCCACAAGACTAGGACAAGGAAACAGAGGACGACACAGAGAGTAAAGTAAGTTTTTGTTTTTTTGAAAGAGAGTTCAAATGACAATGCTTAATGACAACAATGAATTTCAAAGTTACCTCCAAAAATTTTTCAGGTCTCGCACTGATATTTCCAGAGCGGTCCGCCGGTTTTCCTACAGTTTCTTTTTGATGTTGCCATTTTAGAACCATGAGTTGTTGTTTAATTTTGAATTTAAACCCCCCCCCTTCTCTAAATTATTATTTGCCACTGTTTTTCCATTGTTGCATTGTTTTGTGGTTTTTGTGTTTCAAATTTTGCGAAAATTTAGTTTGAAAAAATAAAGTTTGTTGCTGTTGATGATTTTCGTTGTGTATTTTATTCCTATGAGTTTAATGACACTATTTTAATATCTTCAATATTATTTCTCATTTTCATGTAACGATATTTCAGGTTATGAGCAAAACTGAAACGACCACAATGAGATCCGACACGAGATCATGTCAACGCTGAAAGCTGACAAGAAAAAACTGAAGCTGAAAGCTCAATTTTGAATGTCGGAAGCTCACTTTTGAAGCTGTACGAACAGTGAGTATTTCTTCTAATAATAGCCCACGCAAATCAAGCTCAATTATCACGATTTCTGTAAAATATATCAATCATTTGCCAAGTGATAAATTATTGGTCGTATTAGTATAAATATTTTACCAGTTGATAAAAATTTCATATCTTTCACAAAAATCGAGATAATTGAGCTCAAAGATGACGCTTGGGTTTCCATTAGAGAAAATACGGTATTTCGAAACAGATAGTTTTTTTCAGGATCGCCTTTCCGTTGGTATTGAACTTAAACATAGAGCTTCAAATTCATGAGCCACCAAATTGCAATAATAATAAAGCAATGCAAATCGAGTGCCAATGCAGACGGAATTTTATTCACCTCGGGACCTCGACATTTATAAATCTGGATAATTGTATTAATTTTTATAGTTCTGCATTACTCTTTTTGTAAATTCAGCAAAACAATTTCCACTTTACGTTCATTAATCCATTGTCTTATTCATTCGAGGGTCAATCCGAACCGTTCGTCCGAGAGGACGTTTGGTATTTTAGTCCGCGGGCCGAAAGGCCACCGTAAATTCACACAAAACTAATTTTTTTCACTGTCATCTCAAACCTCGTAATTAAAGAAAAAAACTTCAAAAAATGTTCGAAAAGTAACCTGAAAATCTTTGAAATCGTGCGAATTTATCAAAAAAATTCCAATCCTTCGTTTATGAACCCATCCAAAGTGGTCCTATCCACCCGAGACGTTTGTCCGAGTGGACTACACGACGTTTGGGTTTTCAGTCCCCCGGCCGAACGGCCACCGTTAATCCACACAAAACGAATTTTTTTCTACCATCTGAAACCTCGTAATTAAAAAAAGCTTTTAAAAAAATGATACTTGGAAAAGTAGCCTGAAAACCTTTGAAATAGCGCGAATTCATCAACAAATTCCAATCGTGAATTTTTTCCGAAATTGCTTCGACCATCCGATGTCAAGAAATCAATCCGAGATGTTCGTCCGAGAGGACTACACGACGTTTGGTATTCTTGTCCCCCGGCCGAACGGCCACCGTTAATCCACACAGAACTTTTTTGGAAATCTTCTTTATTAATTCTTTGAAAGAAAAAAATAACTATTTGTTTAAAAAAAGTCTAAAAAATTGAAATACAAAAATCGCAAAATTTTAAAAATATCAGATTCCAGTTTTATCCACTTCCGAAGATTCAAGGACAGTGAGCTCTGTTCTCAATCCAGCCGAAGTTGCCATCCATCTAGACAAGAAGTATTGCAAATGAAATTGCGCGTTTTGGCACTTCAGGTGATCCGTCAATATTCCTTACTTTTAACTCCCCTCTGCAAATTTATATTTAAGCAAAAGCTCTCAAAGAAGCGAGCTCCGATTATCCGAGTGTGGATTTTAGCGATGTCACTTACATATACTATGAGCCTGAAACACAATTATGTTGGTCAGGATGTGCACTTTTAGCTAGTTTATCTCATCTCCTGTAAAAGCTATGGCGAAGTCGTCAACTGACAAAATATTTTTGATATTATAATAAATATTTTATCATTTGACCACTTTTTGATATCTTTTCCAGGAACCGAGTTAATTGAGCTCAAAGTGGCCTTTTTAGAGGGCTTATGGTATATTGAATTTGTTGGCATTCCGATGAAGATGGGGAGATTGGAGACAACCAATGTGGAGACAACCTGGAAATATTGTATTTACGTTAGATATTTAGAAAATCTTTGAAGTGCATTGAAAGCCATGAAATGTTTGAATTTCGAATTTCTGGAAAAGCACAAAAGTCTGTCAATGTGGAGAAAAGGGTAAAGTACATAGCTGACTGATTAATTAGTACATTTGATGTGTACCTCTATCCTAAATTTGATAGCAACTCCGAGTCAAAAATTTCATTAAACTTTCCTATCTTCTTCCGCTTCTCAAAATTTTCTCTTACGAAATTAAATTGAAAAATTAGAAACAAGAAAGGAAAAAGACGATTAGACGAATTTATTTCATGACCTACTGATAACGAATTTCGGCATGGGAGGGGTAACATCATGCTGTAACTCTAATTTATATTAATATTCTTTGACTCACAGTGTTGCTGTATAATTTCCATCCATTTATTGAACTGCTAGAAAACCTATAAACCTTTTATAATTAATAAGCGTGTTTAAGGATTTCAAAATTCAGCCGGAATAAAAAAATGCAAGGTAAGTTTCTCTTTTTTTTAATACGGTGACATCTGCGGTACAGTATTTTCGAAAATTTTGGCCATTTTCAGAAGTCTGGAGTTCGGCTGTCAAGTTTTTGTCAAATGTGAGAATTTCGGAGGGTGTAAGACAAATCTAGATTGAAAACTTTGCATTCACAGCATTTTTTGAGAATCCTCAGTTTTTAGCTATAAGACCCTTTTAGGACTGAAAATATGGAAAGAGGGTGTAGTTCAGAAATCGGGAAATAGTTTGGAATTTTCGAAAAAATTCTGTGAATTCAAATCATACCCTCTAGGCCTGTTTTACACGCTCCAGAATTTTCAAAGCGATCAGAAACTTAACAACCGAACTCCAGACTCTTGAAAATAATCAAAATGTTAAAAATCAATGAAAAAGACTTTTTTTGTATATTTTATTGTCCGACACTGGAAGTTTGGTATTTTTCAACGAGCACAAAGTTTCAGAAGTTGCTGGATATGAAATTACTATAAATGACTTGTTCAATTCACCGCCAAAAACAGAAAACGTCCATAATGATAATTTCAATAGCTCGGCTGGATATGACTATATTTCATTTGAAAGAAACGACCAAGAAGGAATTTATGAAAATGTTGATGAGTTCTCGAAGCCCAAAGAATTTTCCAAAAAATACTGTTGCATATTTCTTGCAGTTTTAGCTTTAGCAATTCTTGTTGCAGTTTCTATAATTTTGTTGCTAGTCTTGCCGAAACATTCTCATCGTACAGGTAACATTTTTTTGATACCTCCCAAAATCAGAGTCATTTGAGTTTTCAGAGGTCCTCTGGCCATTAAAAAGCAAAAGCTTATGTCTGAAAAATAAAGTTATCACTCTGAAATTCGCTCTCAAATTCTGAAATTCTGCTTGCACTATAGCAGTTTTGAAGGTAGATCAAAAGAAAATTAAAGACATTTAAATGGAATAACTTATTTCTTTGTGATATTCTCATTCAATCAAAGAAAAATATTTTCAGTTTGGGCCACTACATCTAGAACTGCATCGGATTCTACTTCTACTTTTACAACTACTAAAATTCCAATAACTACAACTATTGAAACATCTAGAACTGCACCGGATTCTACTCATACTTCTACTACTACTAAAATTCCAATAACCACAACTACCCAAATTTTTACCCAGACTTCAGAAAAAACATCTAGGAATTTTGAAGAAACTACTGTAGCCCGTACTACTGTAGCCAGTAGCACAAGTATCAAAACAACCTACACCACAGCTCAATTTCCGACAACAACCTCTACTAGTGAGTTATTTTTGCACTGAATTCTCAAAATCAGGCTATTCTTTGGATTATTATTCTTCGAAAATTTCGTCTTCAATTCAAAGAATTTACTTGAAACCTTCATTTACTTCCAATTAATTTTTCTATGAACCAGGCCTGTGCGGCAACAAATTGTCGATTGCCGAAATTGCCGAAATTGCCGAATTTTTGTTGCCGATTTGCCGTTGCCAAAATCGGTAACGAAGAAAAAGTTGCCGAATTGCCGTTGCCGATTTCGGCAAAAATGATTTCGAAGTTCGAAAAATCAAATGTTGAACACCATCATCCCTCAGAGTGAATTTTAGAGGAAATGTGTCCCAATAATCATCAAAAATACTTGCATCGGATCTAAAAATGGGCTTCAATTTTGTGAGCATAGGAGAAAAATAGATATCATGAGTCACAACTCATCAAAAAATTATCCAATCTGTCTCAAATCTCTAGGGAACGTGTGTCGTGAGTTACCTAACAAGTTGAGCGCACTATTTTCAAAACTCACAATCGGAACAAATATTTTCAACCATTGGAATACCCTCTATTGCTAAAGAGAAATAGTTTGCATAAAAAATGTGGTCTTGAGTTGCCAATTTTTGTAATTACTTCTTTAAGGAACTTATGAAACACATTTTCTGTAGTTCTGAGCCTGATAGAAGCATTTTCAGGTGAGTTACGTATCGATTTTACTAAAAAAAGACGCAAAACTTTTGTTGCCAAAAATTGCCGAAAGTTGCCGAAATTTTTTTCGGCAATTGCCAAGTTGCCGAACGTTGCCGAAAAGTATTCGGCAAATTGCCGAGTTGCCGAATTGCCAAGAAAATTTTGTTGCCGCACAGGCCTGCTATGAACTGATAAGAAGTACCTCTTCCAGAAAAGGAGAAGAACTGTTATTATAACTTGAAATTAAGAAATTTAATACCAAAAACGAAGAGAACTAATTTGGAAATGAAAGAAAAAACTCAGTTTTATGGAAATCAAAACCATGGGGGTATTTTCTCAGAGTCGAAAGTTACAATTTTCAGGCGACACATCCTGCAATTCTACAACTTTTCCATCAACGTTTCTATTTGCCTATTCTAATGATTTATTGTCGGAAACAGTTTTGGACACATTTAATAAGTTTTCAAGTTACTTGAAACATTATTCCTGGTTTGGGAGTGTACGATTTGATATTGAAACCATAGATATTCAGTTTCATAAAGGGTATGTTGTTTTAATTTGCAAGGAAAAATTTACTTTTTGGAACTTTAGATTTTCGAATTTTCAGAATAAAAAAGTAATCGGATGCGCATAATATAAAACTTCATTTCAGAGATGCCAACCCAACTATTGCAAACAATCTACCGGATCCAAACCAAGGGTTTCAGAATTCCAAAATTGGTAGTAATGTATTCGACGTTATTGAGGTGAAGACAAGTTTTCAAAGTGTTGAATTTGGGAAGTGAGCCGTAACATTTAATGATATATAAACAAATTTTATTAGGTGAATTCCGCTTAACTACCGTAAAATCTGTATTAATATTGCATGCAAGTCTATTGTTCAAGTCACCTCAAGAGTGCAACTCTATTAGAGGGGCAATTTAAATAGAGGCTGCAATTCTGTTTTTCAAACTACAATTTGAAGTTAAAATTTTGAAAAAAAACAGTTTTATTATGAAAATCAACAAAAAAAGTAACAAATTGAACAAAACAAAAAGAAAAGTATCGCATATTTAAAAAAAAATCAAAAAATCGAGGCGTCACTGTCATAGTTATTGTCTTCTTTTTCGGTATGGTTCACTTCTCCATCGTCTTCCTCAATATCAATATCTCCCAAAATCTCCTGAATTTCTTCCATTTCTCGTTCTGTTCGTCTTGTCTTCAATAACTGTACGCCTTCTGGAATTTCTCCATCTTTCTTGAAACAATGAGTCTTCCACGTCATCCAATTTTTTCACGTCTTCCACGTTATCCACGTCTTCCACGTGTTCCACGTCATCCAATTTTTCCACGTCGAACACGTTTTCCACGTCTACTAGGTCTTCTTCAGAACTCATTGCTTGTTTTGCTCGCTTCAATAAATGGAAAATGTTGTTAAAAAACAAAGAAAAATAAAAATAAACCAGAAATTAGGCAGGTAGCTAAAAAAAAGAAATTCGAAAAACAACTGTGCAATAGTTCGCCACGGTGTAACAGACTAAAAATTGTACAATACTGCCGGCGGAGCCGCAATGCTGCTGCAGATGCAATTGTATTACGGGGCAATTCAATTAAAGACTGCAAGTCTATTTTTCAAGTGCCCTCAAGTGGTGCAAGTCTATTAGAGGGGCAATTCAAATAAAGGCGCAATATTAATACAGATTTTACGGTATATTTTTTTAAATTTCAAAACACAAGTACGCTATTCCAGAAATTCTTCTCCAATACTCAAGCACCAGTTTGTGGATCCATCATCTGTATTCTTTTGAAACGTTATCCCAACGAATCAGACATTTCCCGTTTAGTTTCTTTAATCCGTTATCATCATGCTATCGTTCATGTAATGACATCAGCAACTCCGTCAGGAGGATCCCAATCAAAAGCAATGTATTCTGTGGCATCGAAGACTAATGGAATGGGAATGGTCGAATATGATGAGAATTTTCCGGATGTGTGTTTTTTCATATCATCAGATAGAAATATTAGTATTGAAAAGTTTCGTGCCTGATGCAAGCAAGTAGCAACTCGCTTTAAAATCAATTCTTTAGAATTATTTGACTCTTAAGTTATAGACATCAAATAAGCACTATTTTTGTGGTTTTCGCTTAGTTGTTTGAATTTGGTTCTACCATCTCAAAGACCCGGTGTTAAAAACCCAAAACTGAAGGTACTAACGACAAGAAATTCAATTTTCTAGGCCATCGACTGGCTTCCACTCTTTAATGCTCCCTATCCGATTTATGCTGCAACTATTCAAGTATCTGGAAGCGGGACGAAAACTTTTCCAGATTTTTATTCTCCCTCAGCACGTATGTATTGGGTTGGAATCACTTATCAGGATCATGGTGGGTCAAACATGCTTTGAATCTTCGAGCATTCTTAAAACATTCTATTTTATTTTCAGTACCTATCGACTCATTCCAATATCTTAAATTTTGCTTAACCAATCATCAAGGTAACGCAAGTGTCTCAGTTAGTTCGAGAGATGTTTCTTATTGGGTAATTTTTTAATAAACATTATATTCGACTATCAATGTTTTTACAGGACGACGGAAACTATTTAGGTCAGCCTTCTTGGTTGATTAATGTCGATTACAGGGTTACACTGGATTATAATTATTTGGGTGGGGATATGCAGCATCTCCAGTTTCGGATCTACACTATCACGTAAGAATTCATCTTCAGATTTTTCCATTATTTATAAATTGAGAATTTCAGCCCAAACAGCAATTGGCTGCCATACAGTGATTGATTTATGCAAGATCGATTGATCCTATTTCATGTTTTTGTATAAATAAATAAATTTATTGATTCCCATTTAATCCATTTTATTAATCCGTTTTCTTATTCATTTGAGGGTCAATCCGAGACGTTCGTCCGAGAGGACTATGCGGCGTTTGGTAATCTAATCCCCCCGGCCGAACGGCCACCGTAAATCCACATAAAACTATTTTTTTTCTCTTTCATCTCGAACTTCGTAATTTAAAAAACCTTTGAAAAATGATATTTGAAAAAACAACCGAAACATCAAATTCATCAACAAATTCCGAACGTTCGTTTATTAATCCGGTGGTACGACGGATTGGAGATTTCCCAAAAAAGTAGCAAAATAAAATGTTCCTGAATCGAAACACTCCCAAATTAAAACAGTTCCGGAATGAAAACTGTCCGAAATCAGAAAAGGCGGAAGGGCAATTGTCCTGAAGTATTAGGTTGTTCGGAAAGTCCTTTCCACGTTTGATATGTTGTTTTCAAACTTCGTTTTCTTGAAGGGGATAAAAGCAAGGAAAATGTCGTTTTATCAGTATGCTGGTGAGGTCTAATAGTGTCTACACCCCAACGGAGATCATTCTCCTCTTTTCGTGCAGTGAGATATGCCCACCGTTTTCGCCTCTAATAATTTCCATTTTTGGACTACCATTTTATTTGTATTTCTATCTGACCTCAGATCAACTGAAATCAATCACCAATTTGTGGAGGTTAACAACGAAGATGCACCCTTTCGAACAAACTTCACAACCTGGATTCATCAATTTGAAAAATGAAAATTCTCGTTGGACGAAAGTCCCCCTCCAAAAAAAAGCATACGGGCTCAGATGTGGACGCATTAAAAACGGGGATTGAAAGGGACCCGTCTCAAACTGTGCGGGATATATCAAGTACATCAGTGGCAAGCCTTTCGTCAAAAAGCCATAAATTGGGAACTCTCGGCAAAGTAAAAAAAGTGGGAAGATATGGATCACACCTTTTCAATCAAAGCAACTATGTTTCATGTGTGGGCACCTGTTTGAATCTTCTCATCCTGCGTTGCACACATGAATGTTGAAGAATACCAAAATAGAACACCAAACGCAGTGCAGTCCTCTCGGACAACGGCTTCGAATGGGTAAAGCAATTATGGATGGACTCACAAACAAAGAGTAAGAATTTTTTCAATAAAAAATCACACGATTCCAAAGATGTTTAGGATGATTTATAAGAATTTTCGGGCGAATCCGTAAAAGAAAGAAAACTCATGAGTCCTAGCCAAATCAAATTTTAAAAATAATTCATTTCGGAAAAAGTGCTGTTCGAATGTTTATGTCGATTCTTATGCTGAACGAGCTGAACAAAGCAGCAGCAGGTATTCCCAGGTAGAAGTCATCGACGCCAAAATTCTTCATGATGACCATTAACTTCATGAGTGGTTGAATCGTGAGTCCGAGGGCTTTGTAGTTTCTGAACATTACGTAAGAGAAATTTCAACACAAATGCAATCTGATAAACCTCACATCGTAGACGACTTGTCTGTCTGATGGTAATCATCTTCTGCTTAAAGTCGACGGTGATGGCATCATGGAAATCGCAATCTTCTTCACTTCCAGGCACACGCGTTCAGTAGACAAGACTCCTAGCAATACACAATTGCTGTTTTGGCCGACTAGTTGCATTTCTTCGAACAGGTCCAAAGTCCTTATCGAGTCGAGTCGTGCAAGAGCAATTAAGATGTCATTCATCTGCAGATGAAATTTTTGCTCTTCTCCTTGACGATTGTCATCATTTCTGAAAAATTAATGTTGTTTAATTTTATGTTGAACTGTTCATAATTCTGAATGTCATATCAAAAAGGCGAAAACCTCACCACAAAGCAAGGGTCAGCTCTGGGGTTATCCACATGCGGCTTCAACGTCCTACTTAAAAATCCACATTGCTGCGAAAACCTGGACAACGATCCATCAATGAAAACTGAAGGTTTTTGATATTCCGATGCTGTAGTGATGTACCTGCAATATTATAGATCAATAGATTGCCATTGTGTGCGTGGTCCGCCCTCTCCACAGACAAGAAGGAAATCGTCTATTGCAAGCTCGAGATACAATGTGTGTGGATTAGCACAAAGGTCAAACACGTGACTCTTTACTGTCTGCATTCACCCCTTTGCAACAGACTCACTCTCCTACCGGACAACTGATGATGAGAGCCTTCTCTGATCCTTCAGTCGCAAAGTGGACACAATTTCTCCGAGAACTGCTCATCGGATTGTGGAAAGGTGTGATAGTGGCAAGATTGGATCATCACTGAATTGCTGGAACCTGAATTTGTCTTCAACGGACGCAAATGAACAAGATGGGCGGAAGAGGTGACCATTTATCACGACACGTGGGGATATTGATGTGCGTACCTGAAATTCGATGTTTTGCATCTGAAAAGAAGTTCAAAGATATTTTCAGAGAGCACAAGCAACCTCAAATGAGTATGCGACAAAACAAAAAAAATTTCAACAAAACATTTATTCATAACCAACTCAGAATGCTGTTTTTGAGAATCAAAAAAACATAGAAAAATTGAAGAATTGCAGAGGATATATAAGATATTGTGGAGGGCCAGTTAATTGAGAATCATTAATTCGGATAATCATAGCCGTTGAAATTTTTTTAGGTTTCAAAGGGGGGGGAGGGGACAGGTTGGATACTTCAATTCATGAAGTACCAGACAACAACCAGAACAAACATAGCGACGGAGACGATGATTTGGTTGCGGGCCGACTTCTCCTTTGGTTCAACCATTCCCACTTCGTATTCTTCCTCAATTGTTTCATCCAATTCCTCATTCAGAGTTTGATCCATTTCGGCATCGACGTGGCGGACAAGTCCAAACTTTTGGAAGAAGTTCGGTGAGACGCTTCTGCGCCCTTCTGATCCCTGGAACCAAAAAATATGTTTGCTCGCCAGCTTAATTTTTTTCACTCACCCATTCGGTGCCAACTGCGTCCATGTAGTCTATTGCTTCTTGAATGGCGGTTTCATAGTAGCCAACAGTTTCTCCTTGGGGACATGGGACGTAGTCTCCAATGTGGAAAGCCACAATATTCTGTGAATTTGTGAATTGGAGTTTGAAATGAGTGAAATTTGAGAATTTCTTTCAAAAATAATCTATGCTTTAAACTCACTTGAGTCTTCTCCGAACCAACTTGGTGCGAGAAGCCGAAGAACTCGATGACCCATCTATTCGAGTTCTTCTTACGGACAAGAAGGCCGGGGTACGCGCCTGCCCAGACGACGTCCCCGGCCTTCAAACCACGACGAATGCGATTCATCTGAAAAACACAAGTCTTGAAAAATATACCAATTTGAAGAAAATTTTAGACCGTTGAATAGAATTCTAAGCAGATAAGAAAAATACCAGAGCGAAAAAATTTTTTTTGAAAATTTTTTCGAATTTTATTGAAAAATGTTCACAATAACTATTGGGTTACTCTAGGTGGTTTGCGAAAACTCGAAAAAGTTTCAAAATGATTAAAAAAGGACTTTCGTGAGAAAATTGAAAAATCCCAAAAAATTTTAGGTTTTTATTGGAAAAATCCGTCAAAAACCCTGAAAATTTACGTATTTGAACCATTGCTGGGTTACGGTACAAATGAAAATCAAAAGTTGGCAAAAAAAACCAGAAAAAATGACAATCAAGAGAAAATTAGTCCCAAAATTAGCATAAATTATTGGCCTAAAAAACACGTGATGTTGAAGTGCGGCACTTTGTAATAGGGCACCTTTGCATAGGTACTGTTGAATCACGGGATACAGGGAATATTGCGAAATCGCCTAGAAGGTGTCATAACTGGCGGGAAATTTGAATTTTGAGCCTGACAGGCTGTATCTATGGCATTGAGGACAAAAAAAAATTGACAAAAAGCCTTCATATAAGAATCCTGGGGTTACTGAAATTTCAAAAAAAGAACTGAAATTTCAAAAAAACTGTGGACATGGAGAATATAATGTGAAATTTTGGGAAATAGCGTTTAAGTTTGTTGAAACATGATAAATTGACGAAAATCCCAGAGATTAAGAGTCCCAGTTTTTAGGAAACTTTGGGTTACGGTAGGTTATAGAAAAAACCGATATGTCTACAGAACCTCTTTATGGTCCGATGAGCGGTTTTCAGAGAAAGGTAATCATCTTTGCGATTTAGGTATTGGAGAGTTCACACCATTAGTTGCCAAAGAGGAGAGTGAGTCCATTACAAAGGGATCAACACAGATAGTAAGGAGGCGTGTGTTTGACCTTTGTGCTAATCTATACGCATTATATTGCAGCTCGCAACAGATGATGTCTGAGGATGGACATATAGAAGAAAAGATTTCATATGAGAACCCTGGGGTTACTGTAGAAACTTGAAATCAAGAAAAATCTGTAAAAATGGAACATAACAGGTAAAATTCTAGTGTTCAAGTTTGATGAAAAATGGAAAACTGAAGAAAACCTCGATAGAGATTTTCAAATTAGTTTTCATAAAATTTTAGGTTACCGTAGGTATTGTAAGCATTCTATCTATCGAACCTGTCCACGGTTTTATGAGCAGTTTTTTGAGAAAATTAGAAACTGTACGATAGAAGTATTGGATAATTCTTATCATTAGCTTTCAAGGCGGCGAGCGTGTCCATTACAAGGGTGTCAATGCAGACAGTAAGGAGACGCGTGTTTGACCTTCGTGCTCATCAACACACATTAGCTCGCGAGCTCGCAACAAATGATGTTCGTCTCACCTGTTGAAAGGAAGGGCCACACAACGCACAAAGAGTTATATAGAAATACAACCTATGGCTTTTGTCTGGCACTAACTAACAGAAACAGGAGTAAATTTATGAATCTTGATTGAGAAACTGATTTTCAGGTTCATCATGGATCATTTTACGAAGCTCAAGAACTCCCCGCTTCAACTTCACGTTTTCAGCACTATTCTCTTGGTACAGAATGCATCCGCGCTCTGGAGTCGCTTTGAATTCAATCAGACGACTCGAAGTGGATATTCAGAAGAATCAAAATATGTTGAACTCTATAATTTTGCAATTCATTCTTTCAGATAACACATTATTGGTATGAAAAATAATTCTACAGCAGCACCATCCGCTTCTTCTTTTCCCATGGGCCCCTCTTGTCATAAAGTGCCAAATTTTTTTAACTGTGGTAGACAAGGCAACCCGAATTAAGGAAATTCATAATTCAGCCCGACCCGTTACAAGTATAGTTCCCCAAAAAACTGAAAAAAAAACCAAAAGCACAATCAATTTAGCAAGTTAGCCAGAAAACAAAACTATGCCTCCTTTCCTGATCAAGGATGATCGAATATTCGACTGGCTGTTAAAAACTATAGGAGTCAAATAAATCAAGGTAACGGAAGTTTTTCCGTTAGTTCGAGTATCAGTATTATTCAATATCAATGTTTTTACAGGACGACAAAAACTATTTAGGTCAGCCTTCTTGGTTTATGAATGTGTATTACAAGATCACACTGGATTATAATTATTTGGGTCGGGATGTGCAGCATCTCCAGTTTCGAATCTACACTATCATGTAAGAATTCATCCTCAGAGTGTTCGATTTTTCAAAAATTGAGAATTTCAGCGCAAACAGTATTTGGCTGCTATACAGTGATTGATTTCTGCAAGATCGATAAATCTTTTTTCATGTTTTTGTGTATATGAGAAGACGGCTGACCTAAATATTAGGTTGGAAGGAAAATAACTGTCCATTTTTTAATTCGTGAATACCGTAAAACCTCTAATAGAACGACACCCGGATCGTCCACTTTGAGCCTACAGTACCGGTCAAAAGGTTGTAAACGCAAGGTTTTTTGAGCATAACTACTTTTTGAGAGCAGATATCGAGCCAAAATTTTCACCAGATATTTCTGTAAAGGTTTGCCAAATCGTGGCCAAGTTTCATACAAAAATTTGAAAAAATAACGTTTTTTAGAGAAAAAATTGAATTTTCGAAAAAAAATCAAATTTTGACCTAAATTTTTCAAAAAAGCATAATTTCCGAAAACCACTTTTATTCAACACAAAACATATAAAAAATAACAAATTGAATCTAATATTTTGTTGCAACGCCACGAGAGTCAATGACAGCCTGACATCTGCGCTGCATGGAGTCGAGCAAATTGTCGATTACTGTCTGTGGGATCTTCTTCCATTCCTCTTCCAGTTGCTGGTACTTTTCGTCCACATTTTTGGCTTTTTTCCCTGCCAATCTTCTCTCCAGCTCATCCCATAGATTCTCGATCGGATTGAGGTCCGGGGACTGGCTTGGCCAATCCATAACGCGAACTCTGCGGCTGGAGAACCAATCCTAAAATCGAAAATATTTTGAGACATCAGAATCTTTTGTACCTTGACGAATTTGGAAGTGTGTTTCGGATCGTTATCCTGTTGGAAAACGATCTCACGACCCATGGCTTTGTAATGTTGCAGCATTTTGGATTCTAGGATATCCTTGTAGACGTAGCGATCCATGATAGTTGTGATGCGATGAATCGGTCCGATGCCTTTTCCGGAAAAGACACCCCAGACCATACAGCTGCCTCCACCGTGCTTGACGGTTGGTAATTGGTATCTGGGATCATACCGAGAGCCAACTGGACGCCGCATCCATTGAATCCCGTCGCTTCCGAAAAGCATGAACTTGATTTCGTATGACCACAAAACCTGGTTCCAATCTTGACGTGTCCAATTGAGGTGTTGCTTCGCCCAGGCAACTCTGGCTTTTCTGTTCTTCTCCGAAATGAACGGCTTCTTAACTGGACGTCTTCCCATGATTCCAGCTGCTCTCAAACGACGTTTGACGGTCGAGGTCGATGGGGAAACCGGACTAATCAAAAATACCTCCCGTCCAATCGCAGGCGCAGTCAATCTTGGATTGCTTCTTCGGAGACACGGGCAATGTTGATATCATCCAGATGAGAAGTGACACGTGGGCTAGAAATGCATGGTTTTCCTACGTCAAATTGAGAAGCTAGATCTCCAAGAGATGCTCCATTTTGGTGTCCCCGAAAAATGGCTTTTTGCTCCTCCACGGTCAAGTTACGCTTTTTCCCAGCTCTTGGCATACCTGAAAACTAAAAGCTACTAAAAAAACATTGAAAACATTGATAAATTTTGAAAAAAAATAGGTCTGAAAAAAAGGGCGAAAAACCCGATTTTTTCGAAAAACTGAAAAATCTGCAGAATCGCGTCAGCGTGTTTGCGTACAACTCGCTGACCGTAGTCATACCTTTTGACTTGCCCCTGTAGTTACCAGAAAAAAATCACGGAATTTGGTTGGTATTCGTTGAGTTATGCTCGAAAAACCCTGCGTTTACAACCTTTTGACCGGTACTGTATATATCTCATTTCTTTTGAAAGATATCAAAAAGTGGTTAACTAGTAAAATGTTTATCAGGATATCAGCAATATTTTACTAGTTAGCCACTTTTTGATATCTTTCACAGAAAATGAGATATATAGGCTCAAAGTGGACGATCCGGGTGTCGTTCTATTAGAGGTTTTACGGTAACACAAAAACAAGAATTATCCAAGATTAGCAGTATGGTCCAGGACATGTTGACAACATTCAGATAACTTGTGGATACCATACCTCCTAAAGCCTGCTGGCCGCGACTCAAAGTATTTTTTCAGTCCAGATCTTATCTCATCTACAGTGTTGAACTATTTCACTCCAGATGACGCATATCTCCTAATTATTGAAAATAAAAGACCCAAATCAGTAGATTGAGGGGACGTAAAGAAAAACCGTCCAGCTAAAGCGGCCTATGTCTTACTTGACTTTCCGTGGAACATAGGATCTCGATTTATTTAAGGAAAGTCACTTAAGTCATAAGCCGCTTTGGATGAACGGCTGTCTATGCTCCTTGAATTCCAGACGTGACCCATTTATTATTGGTTATTCGAAGATGTGCAACGTCATCTGGAGCAAAAAAATTTTACACTGTCGATGAGATAAAAACGACTTTTTGGGAATACTTTGACTCGCGGTCAGCTGGCTTTTGGAGGGACGGTATCCACAAGTTTCCTGAATGTTTGTGTTATTCACGGTATAAAAAATGGACAGTTACTTTCCTTCCAACCTAATAGTTTCCGTCGTCCTGTAAAAAACTTGATAGTGGAGTGGAATGATTTTTAAACTTGCAAAATTGATGGTGCTTTTGGTTGTTTTCAGTTTTTTGTGGAACTATACTTGTACCGGGCCGGGCTGAATGATGAATTTCCTCGATTCGGGTTGGCTCGTCTACCACAGTTGAAAAATTTGGCATTTTATGACAAGAGGAGCCCATGGGAGAAGGAGGAACGGATGGTGCTGATGTAGAAATCGTTTTTTATACCAATAATGTGTTACCTAAAAGAATGAATTGCAAAATGATAAAGTTCGCCATATTTTGGTTTTTCTGAACATCCGCTTCGAATCGTCTGATTGAATTCAAAGCGACTGCAGAGCGCGGACGCATTCTGTACCAAGAGAATAGTGTTTTTTTTTCATGTATGTGAATGAATGAAATTGTTTCCCATAGTTTTCCAACAGTCAGTCAAATATTCAAGCATCCTTGAATCAGGAAAAGAGACACAGTTTTGTTTTCTGGCTAAATCTCTCAATTGACTGTGCTTTTGGTTTTCTCAATTTTTTAGGAAAACTACACTCGCAACGGGCCGAAACGAATCATGAATTTTTTGCTCGGCCCGGCTCGTCTACTACAGTTAAAATAATTTGGCGCTTTATGACAAGGTGGGCCATGGGAAAAAAAGTAGCGGATGGTGCTGCTGTAGAAATCTTATTCATACCTATAACGCGTTATCTGATAGGATGAATTGCAAAATTAAGGATTTCGACATTTTTGTATTTTGTCGAATATCCACTTTCCATCCCCTGGTTCAATTCAAAGCGATTTCAAAGCGCGAACGTATTCTGTATCACGAGAATAGTGCTGATGACGTATAAGTGAAGCGGGGAGGTCTTGAGAATTTTAAAATAATCCCTTGAGTTTGAAAATCAGTTTCTCTGTCAGAGAGCCATAGGTTGAATCGATCGACAATATATGTCACTTTGTATGAGTTCCGTGGTTCGTCTGCTTACCAGATGAGACGGACATCATCTGTTGCGAGATCGCGACCTAAGGCGTGTAGATGAGCACAAAGGTCAAACATGCGTCTCCTTACTCTCTGCATTTATCTCTATGTAATGGACTCCTTCTCCTTCTTGACAACTAATGATGAGAACTCTCCAATGCCACTTCGTGTGCTGCGTGGTCCTTCTGCTCACCAGATGAGACTGCTCATCGGACCGTGAAAAGGTTTGATAGATATGTATATCGTTTTTTTCTAAAACCCCCGAAATTTTCTGAACACTAATTTGGGAATCTTAATTTTGGAGTTTTACTCAATCATTCACTTTTCTCATATTAGAGCACGATTTTCCAAAATTTCAATCTTTATTCTCCGTGTCGACGGTTTCTAAAAGTTTTACTTTCTACAGTAACCCCAATGTTTTCATATGAAATCTTTTTTTCTATATGTTCATCCTCAATGCCATAGATACAACCTGTCAGGTTCTGAATTCAAATTTCCCGCTTGTAATAACACCTTTGAGAGGATGCCGTTTCCGTCTGTCCAGGCAAGAAGAGAGCCATAAGTTGCATCGATCGACAATATATGATACTATGTGTGTTGCGTGGTCCTTCCGCTCAACAGATGAGACGGACATCATCTGTTGCGAGCTGCAATATAATGCGTATAGATTAGCACAAAGGTCAAACACACGCCTCCTTACTATCTGTGTTGATCCCTTTGTAATGGACTCACTCTCCTCTTTGGCAACTAATGGTGTGAAGTCTCCAATACCTAAATCGCAAAGATGATTACCTTTCTCTGAAAACCGCTCATCGGACCATAAAGAGGTTCTGTAGACATATCGGTTTTTTCTATAACCTACCGTAACCCAAAGTTTCCTAAACACTGGGACTCTTAATCTCTGGGGTTTTCGTCAATTTATCATTTTTCAACAAACTTGAACGCTATTTTCCGAAAATTCACATTATATTCTCCAAGTCCACATTTTTTTGAAATTTAAGTTCTTACAGTAACCCCAGGATTCTTAGATGAAGTCTTTTTGTCAATTTTTTTATCCTCAATGCCATAGATACAGCCTGTCAGGCTCAAAATTCGAATTTCCCGCCAGTTATGACACCTTCTAGGCGATTTCGCAATATTCCCTGTATCCCGTGATTCAACAGTACCTATGCAAAGGTGCCCTATTACAAAGTGCCGCACTTCAACATCACGTGTTTTTTAGGCCAATAATTTATGCTAATTTTGAGACTAATTTTCTCTTGATTGTCATTTTTTTCTGGGTTTTTTTTGTCAACTTTTGATTTTCACTTGTACCGTAACCCAGCAATGGTTCAAATGCGTAAACTTACAATGTTTCCGACGGCTTCTTCCAATTAAAATCCTAAAATTTACTGGGATTTTTCTATTTTCTCACAGAAGTCATGTAAATGCTTGGTAAAAACCATTCTAGACCCATTTCGAGTTTTTGCCAACCACCTACAGTAACCCGATAGTAATTGTGATTTTTTTTTGTGAAATTCAAAAAAATTTCGAAAACATTCTTTTGCTCGGGTATTTTTCATTTCTGCTTAAAATTCTCTTCAACTTTTCTTCAAATTGTTATATTTTTCAAGACTTGTGTTTTTCAGATGATTCGCAATCGCCGTGGTTTGAAGGCCGGGGACGTCGTCTGGGCAGGCGCGTACCCCGGCCTTCTTGTCCGTAAGAAGAACTCGAATAGATGGGTCATCGAGTTCTTCGGCTTCTCGCACCAAGTTGGTTCGGAGAAGACTCAAGTGAGTTTAAAGCATAGATTATTTTTGAAAGAAATTCTCAAATTTCACTCATTCAAATTCCATTTCACAAATTTACAGAATATTGTGGCTCTCCACATTGGAGACTACGTCCCATGTCCCCAAGGTGAAACTGTTGGCTACTATGAAATCGCCATTCAAGAAGCAATGGACTTAATGGAGATGCTCCAACAAGATTGGGTGAGTGAAAAAAAAACTAGCAACTCAACTAATTTTGACGTTTCAGGGATCAGAAGGGCGCAGAAGCGTCTCACCAAACTTCTTCCAAAAGTTTGGACTCGTCCGCCACGTCGATGTCGCAATGGATCAAACTCTCGATGTGGACGAAACCATTGAGGAAGAGTACGAAGTGGGAGTCGTTGAACCAGACGAGAAGTCGGCCCAAAACCAAATTCTCTTTTCCGTCGTTATCTTCATTGTGGTTATCTTCATTCTCTGGAACTTTATGAATTGAAGTACCCAACCTGTTCCCTCCTCCTTCCCCCCGTTGAAAAACCCAAAAAAAAAAATCTGTGAACTACTTTTCAGATGCAAAAATAAAATTTCAGATGTGCACTCCAAGATCCCGAAGGGTCGTGACAATGGTCACCTCTTCCGCCCATCTTGTTCGTTTGCGTCCGTTGAAGACAAACTCAGGTTCCAACAATTCAGTGATGATCCAATCTTGCCACTATCACACCTTTCCACAATCCGATGAGCAGTTCTCGGAGAAATTGTGTCCACTTTGCGACTGAAGGATCAGAGAAGGCTCTCATCATAAGTTGTCCGGTAGGAGAGTGAGTCTGTTGCAAAGGGGTGAATGCAGACAGTAAAGAGTCACGTGTTTGATCTTTGTGCTAATCCACACACACACATTGTGTCTCGAACTCGCAATAGACGACGCCTTTCTTGTCTGTTGAGAGGGCGGACCACACAGCACACACAATGGCATGCTATTGATCGATAATATTGCAGGTACATCACTACAGCATCGGAATATCAAAAACCCTTTAGTTTTCATTGATGAATCGTTGCTCACTTCGATCCAGGCTTTCGCGGATTTTCAAGTAGGACGTCGAAGCCGCAAGTGGCAGTCGCATGTGGTTAACCCCAAATGCTTCTAGAAACATAGCAGACTCTTGCTTCGTGGTGAGGTTTTTGTCGTTTTGATATGACATTCAGAACTACATATGAACAGTTCAACATAAGTTAAAAATAACTAATCCTAATTTTTCAGAAATAATGACAACAGCCATGAAGAAGAGCGAAAAATTCTTTGTGTATTGCCAGGAGTCTTGTCTACTGAACTGAACAACTGAACGCCTGGAAGTGAAGAAGATTGCGATTTCCATGATGCCATCACCGTCGACTTCAAGCAGAAGATAACTACGATCACTTGATTGTCTACCATCACTTCACAAACATTTCGTCCACGATGTGAGTTTTATTATATTGCACTCATGCTGAAATTTTCCTTACGTGATATTCGGAAACTACAAACGAATCGAAATATTCCTGTTTCAGGCACCATCTCCCAGCCAACATTATCGCCCAATTTCAATAAAAGAGCTCATGGATGGAGACGGATCAGCTCAAAAAGGATAATCTTCAACTTCCAGTATGAAGCGAGAGGTCGTTCAAGAGACTACACGGCGCTTGGTATTCTAGTCCCCCGACCTCACGCCCACCCGCACAATGCTCGATTTTTCCTTTTTTTTTCGGCTGATGATTCGCTGTTTTGGGGGGATTTTTCTTAATATTGAACCGTTTTCAGCCATCCCTGATTACAAGTAATGGTTTGAATTTATTGAAAAGTTGTATCCTTCGGTTTTCAATCCATTCCATAGCTATCTTATTTATTCGAGGTTTTTGTCCGAGAGGAGTACACGATGTTTGGTATTCTAGTCTCCCGGCCTAACGGCCACCGTAAATCCACACAATTGTTTTCTTTTTTCCCTATTTTTCCCCGAATTTTAACATTCTACGTTCTTTTAGTGTAATTTTGTCATAATACCGAAACGTTCTCAGCAATCTCTGATCGGAAGACATGCTGTGGAAATTCAAAACGTCTCCTTCAACGCCGTCTTTAGGGGCAACAAGAATTTGCTCAATATTTTGAATTATCTTTTTAGGCGTATTTGAAAACGTGTGAATTCATTGAAAAATTTTTAATTTTCGTTCGTGAATCAAGATCCCAAGAAAAAATGCTATATCCAACCTAGGTCTTTGTTCGAGAGGACTACACGACGTTTGGTATTCCAGTCCCCCGGCCTAACGGCCACCGTAAATCCACCCAATACTCGATTTTTTTCTACCTCTTTTTTGTGCAAATCTTCCGATTAGTTGTTCTTCGGAGGTGAGCTTATCCTAATATTGAAATGTTTTCAGCCATCTCTAATTGGAAGATAAGTTGTGGAGTCGTGTCGCCTTCAGCGCCGTCTGGAGTGGCAATATCAAAACCATGAAGGCCCCAATAAAAAATTCGTAGTGAAAAAAGTGAGTAAAAATTTTACAGCTTCTAAAACAAGTCAAATCACCATGATCTAAAAATATTATTAAGTCATACAAATTTGGTATGTATTGCAGGTCCCTAAAGAATAATGTGTTCGCATAAAAATTGAAAACCTATCGTGAGGAATTGCTGCTCGCTTCTCATGCTCTCTTCCGAATGGTGAGCAAGAAAGAACAAATGCTGTAATCTATGCTCGCTAGGACACCAAAAAAGTATACATTAGTGTGTGTCACCAATGGACCGAACGAGAGCGGACGATTTGATTTGGATAAATTATATTTCCGTCGAAGAAAAGGCAAAACCCAAACTAGGAATCCTCTCGATACCGTAACCGATTGAGGAGGGATTGCTGTAAACTGAGATAATATGGAGAAGTGCTCTTCCATTACATCTACAACGTCCTCCGATAGACTTTCAGCAACCGAACCATGTGCGTTACGATCCAGGGTGATCTGTCTGTTTAGATTTTACATCGCAGCAATGATAATAGATTCTCGATAGGCCACTCCTTCACTATAATAGACTTTTCTGTTTTTTTTTTTGAAAAAGAGTCATGTTTTGTAATAATAAACGAATTTATCTGAATGCATGTCGTTACGAGAATTTCTTCGAATTGCCAAATTCTGCATGAGCTCGAAAATCTTTTGGTTTATCCCTGGTCTTCAGACATCCAGATTTATCCTGCCTGGATCTTTGCACGAGATGGAATTTTGGTTTAAAACGGAACCTGCAAGATCGCAAAGCTCTACAGCCAGCAGCGCCACAAGGAATGGCTCGAGGACGAACTATCATAGAACGAGCACGAGGTCCACATCGCCACAATCCACCTCGAGGAAATCGACAAAGAGGAGCTCCTCAGCAGGATGCTCCACGCCAAGAAGCTTCGCAAGCCCGAGGACGATGCGCTTCTGTTCCTGGACCAACTGAGCGGGTCCTGCGTCCTCGAAACCCTAGAGAGTAATGTGTAAGTTCAAATAATTGGGAAAGGCGGCTTCAATAACATTATAACATGACAAAAAAATTATTTCAAAATTACCCCATTTTTCAGGTCTTGTCGGTTCCAGAGCGGTCAGAATAAATGTATCGAGATATTTTGTGTTTTGTTGCCCTGGTTATTCTTGTTTTGGCAGGATAGATTATCTATTAGGCGAAGTCTTTTTTATACAGGCGCAGCAGACACGTAAGTTATTCGTAAAGCTTGAACGAACCGATGCATAAACACTATTTTCAGACTCCTCCGCCAACCACTAATATTCCGATGAGTGTGGACCATCTTGTAAAGAGATTGGAGAAAGAAATCGTAACGATCATTCAACGACCACCTACACCGATACGTTAGATGGATGTTCGATGGAAGGAGTTCCGTGCTTAGGTTTTGGTCAATTGCTCCTTCTCAAGTTTTCCAGGTATAGCTTCCTGGTGAAGATTGCTGTGGGTTTTCGATTTGGATGATCAAGAAAAGTTTTGAAATTAAGGTTTACTGCCCGGAAACTCTGAAGAATGATATGCATCAAGTTTCAAAACGGCTTCGCTGGAGGAAGTAGGGTTATGGTCGGAATGGGAGCGAGAAACTAGTCCGTCGAAAACAAGTCACAATTCCAGCAAGGAATTCTCTTGATGCCGTACCCGATTGAGAAGAGAAGTGATGAACTAGGATCATATGGAAATATTGTTCCGCCACACCATTTCCAAAAAACGTTCTGTTGCATCCGTTCCACTTCGTCATGAAAATTCGGATATCTTTTGAAAGAAGCAAGATGAACCTTGTTTTTTTGAAAAGAATTTTGTAATAATAAAATAATTTATCTGCATGCCATTACGAAAATTTCTACAATTTGGCAAGCTCTTCATGACTTGAAATGTGTATGGTTTATCTCTAATTTTCAGACATTCAGATTTCTCGTGTCAGAATTTTTGGACGACATATTAAGAAACATGGAAAACAGATGTCTTCATTCGTTTTTCAAAAATTCCTTCTATGCCTTAAAGTCCTCTAGAAAACCAATGCAAATTTTTCAATTTTCGTGAAATGCTTTCATGAAGAGGTACTGATGATATAATTAGATTTTGAAAAATTTCTCAGAACATTTAGGAGGATTACGGTAGTTTTGGAATTTAATAAGAACGAAAAAAGGAAGCTGATTTTTAATTTTCAAGAAATATCACCAAGTTTTTGCAAAAAAAAATGTTTTCGCAACAAAAAAAACCAAAAATTTTCAGCTTAATTTTTGCTAATTATACCAGTTGTTTCTGCATACTCAAACACCCATATTCTAGAATTTTTATATAATTAATTCTCCTTTTCATGGACTTTTTCTTTTTTATTTGCTTTTTCAGTAACCCCATGATTTTTCAAAACACATCCTTTCAAGGATTTCGCAATCGTCTCTGTATCCCGTGCTTCGACAGTCCCTATGCAAATGCGCCCTATTACAAATTCAAGACATTCTCATGTGTTATGTCAATGTTATTGTTTTAGGACCAATGATTCATTTACACATATGTTTTCTGAGTTGCCCAATCCTTTAGAATTTTTTGCTAATCTCGATTCTTCTTTTCCACCGTAACCCAAAAGGAATTTATATAGGTTTTCAACGTTATTTGAAGATTTTCTCCAGATAATTTTGCTAGAAATCCTGAATTTTTCAAGGTTCTATTGATTTTTTCGCATAAGATTTCCCAAAAATTTCTGAAATAATGTTCAGCTTCCCTCTGAGTTTTTGAAGAAGTTTTAAAAGAAAATCCCTCTTTCCCCACCGTAACCTTACCAAAATATTTGCCATCTAAAACTTAAGAATCCCTAAATGCTCATTAGTTTTACAGAATCAAACTTATAATTTAAGTTTTAATAGTTTCTTGATTTTTGAAGACAAAAATGTTGAAAGCCACTACAAAAAAGAATCTTAGAACTAGCTTCTTCCATTTTCAGAATGTCCCAGGAAAAGCAACTGACTGAAGGGGACGTCGTCTGGGCAAAACGCTACGTTGGCGTGCTTCTTCATCGTCTCGGCGATGGAATCTGGAAGGTAAAGTGGCTTGCGCTTTTGGCGACCACCACATTTGGGGAATGCGATGAAGTGAGTTGTTAGACAAAGAGACAGAGTTTGAATAATCTTTTTTTTTCGAAAATTTCAGAACATTTTCGCTTTCCACAAAGATGACGAGATGCCCCAACCGGTTGGGCTACCCGAGCACTACCATCGAAATGCTGTGGGGATTGCTCGAGAATATCTCCGTCTTCGGAATACGGAATGGGTGAGGCACTTGAGAAACAGTTTAAATATAAACAAAAGATTTAATTTCAGGGTTCCGAAGGGTAAGCGAATCGTTTCTCCGGAGTTTGTGGAGATGACCGGGCTTGTACGCCATTACGATCCAAATGTATATTACGACGCACTGGAGTCGCTCGAGTCATTGGATGCTTACGAGTTCGTGGATGCGCATAGAGTTTGCAATTGCTACGAGCTTAAAAAGGAATCGATTGTGGCAAGAATGGCAAGCTGGACCTCGTCCTGGCTTCAATAAATTTCTTATTGTTTCTCTTGCATCGAACATTTCAATAACGATGATTGAATGAAGTATAAAGCGCTTAATTTGTTTTTGGGACAGTTTTCAAAGGCAATGTAAGGAGCAGAAATTGAAAATAACTCGGAAAGAAATGGGTCGAATTTGGGGAGGGGATCTTGAATTTCGAAGACCGGTACATTGAAATTGTTTGAAGAAATTGTGAGGAATCGAACAACTGTAAGGGGTTGAAGAGAATTAAGGCTCTTGAGTTGTTTCTGTGAGAATTTTCTGAGGCAATGCTTGGAACGAAATCTGAAAAGAAACTCGGGAAGAAATGAGAGTTGTTTGAGGGGATCATGAGTTGGTAAGACCGGTGTCTTGAGAAAATGATTTGGAAATTCACATGGAAGACAAAAAAATGGGAAGGAAACGTATTATTGCGAGGGATTCGAAAAAATCAAAGCAATTTTTTTTCTTTGATAATTTCCAGAGGCAGTATGAGGAGTGAAATTTGAAAAAGACTCGGAAAGAAAAGGGTGGGATTTGGAGAGGGGATGATGATTTAGAAGACCGGTGAGTTGAGAAGTTGGATGATTTGGAAATTCACAGGAAATACAAAAAAGGGTAGAAGAAAGAATATTGTGGGAGATTGAACCAAATTAAAGCACTTGATTGTTTCTGTGAAATTTTTCAGATGCAATGTGAGGAGAAAAGACTGAAAAAAAAATCAAAAAAAGGTCAGAGGGGTTTCGGGGAATCATGAGTCTCGGAGACCGGTGAATGGGAAAAGCGGAAAAGATGAGGAGATAAACAGGGAAGACGCAACAAAAGACATATAAATTGTGAGAGGTTGAAAAACTTCAGCACGACAAGAAATTGTGAGTATATCAATGTGCTTTGAAAAAATCGCTAAAAATGAAACGTGGAATAGTACTAAAAATGAAATTTTCAGGAGAAACTAGCCGGTTTCGAATGGTCTAGTGGTCTAGAAAAAAAAATAAGAGATGCAATTGAGATAAATCGATTGAAAGGATTCGGAGATTCACAGAAAAAACATAAATACGGAAAAAAACGGAACACTGCAAAGGATTGAAGAATTTTTCAGTTAGAGATTGTTGGAGGAATTTAGAAAGAACCAGAAGGGAACTTATTATCTTTGAAGAAGAAAAATCGTTGCTTTTGAGAGAAATGGGTAGAGAAGAAGATAAGAAGCTGAGAGTGAATGGCCGTGCTCATTAATGCTGTAAGAAAAATTATACTCCAAGATTTCACTTTGAAAAGTTACCTTTCTCTTTTTATGGGGACTTGATGGCCCGGAATGGTCTGACGGTCTTCGTTTGCGGGAAGTAGATGGCCCAGCTTGGCTGGTTGACGAGGATGGTCCCGGTTGGTTGTATGATGAGGTGGATGGTCCCGCGATGTTTCTCAGAACCTTCTCTCTTGCCTTCCCAGTACTTGATACGTACTCCATGTGATCACTTCTGTAATAAATTTTTAATGCTTTTTATCTCCTCAGACTGGTTTACCTGTCCTCCGGTTTCGTCGAGAATAAAAACTTCAGATCCTTTTCCGGGTATCCGTATGGGAAGAACACTTCTTCGTCCTTCTTGATATCTTGATCAGCAACAAATGCCACTCGTGGCTCTCCTTTTGACGTTCGGAAGATAGTGGTGAGATTTGGCGTGTCCGAGTGATTGATGAAGCGTGTCTCATTTCCGGCTTTAGCGGAATCAAGTGCCCCGATGGAATACGGCAGATCTGAAAATTATTTGTTAAAATGGTCAATTGCTAACGATAGAAACTGACGATAGACATAGCTGATGCCAAAATGATACACCTTTCCTCTTCTCTCAACTTCATCTTCATTTATCTGCTCTCCAGTATATTCTCCAACGATCTCGCCCTTTTTGATGTCCCTCTTCGCGACCGCTCCAAATCCAGCTCCCAGAACTTTGGACTTTGTGACTTTCAAAAGAGTTTCTACTGGACGCTGGAACACGAAATTGCCACATTTCCGATCCATGGGCACGTTTCCTAAAATTTGAGAATTACGAAAACATATGATTTGGGACAACTCACTATCATCCTCGTGGTCCAAGCATCTGTAGCATAGGCCCTTTTCGCATTCGTTCCTTTGTCGGATACATTGACAGTCTTCAGTTTGACACTGACCAGGTGGACAGTCGCATCCTGGGAACCGACGAGGGCAGTCGATGTCGCATTCACATCGGAGGGAACAAAAGTCCTTGCAGTCACAATCCTCGGCAAACGGTCCGCATCGGCCGAAATGGGAGCACGGACCAGATAACGACTCATGGTCCACTTCCTTTTTAAGCTCGGCCTTGAGAGCCTCGATTTCTTCAGGTGTTTTACCATTTTCACTTGCAGTTCGAATCTTTCTGTAGTGGCGAAAATACCTCTTTTTATCCTTTTTCGCATAATGCTCTTGTCCATCCCTGATGAATTTCTTGAATCGCTCTTTGAAGGGTCTGAAAACAACTTTTTTTAAAAATTGAGGGTTTCTTGGTTCTAACCCAAAATAAAAGCCCTTTAGAAAAACGGACTGTCAATTAAAATAATGCTACCGTAAAACCTCTAATAGAACGACACCCGGAACGTCCACTTTGAGCCTATATATCTCACTTCTTTTGAAAGATATCAAAAAGTGGTTAACTAGTAAAATGTTTATCAGGATATCAGCAACATTTTACTAGTTAGCCACTTTTTGATATCTTTTGCAGAAAATGAGATATATAGGCTCAAAGTGGACGATCCGGGTGTCGTTCTATTAGTGGTTTTACGGTAATTGGATCGTGAAAAAAGTTTTTTGAGAAAAAAGCTCATTTGAAAATTAAAAAAAACTCGAGCTTTGTTTTAGGCGCTTCAATTGGACATTTATTTTGGACTAGAGCTGATTCTTTCAATTCCAATTGAAAAATAAATCATTCAGCAAACTAAAACTCACTTGGTGGGTTGAACTAGACTTGGTGGTGCTTGGAAGGTGCAAGATTGAAGAAGATGCTTGTATACTTCCTTGCAAGACAAAATCCCATTTCCATGTCTTCTGATTACTTCGCACATATTCACCGCCTGTGTTGTCTTGAAGAGAATTGGCAAGAAAGCTTTCAGGGATCCAGTGCCCGGAAGTCCATTTTTTCTGTAATAGACATTCAAATGATCAGTTGTATTCTGGAGATCGGCCGGCAAGGTTTCGTTATGATAACAGTTTTCGCATTGATCGGAAGTATTTGGAATGGGAAGTAAGATCTTGAAGAAGTTCCCACGTGACACGAATTTCTGTGTAAGCTGCATTCCCTCATCTTTTTTCCATGGCTCCAAGGCAAGTCTATCGAGCCCTGGCTCGTATTTGGCCACGAGAATTGGAAAGCTAAAACACAAAACTAGATACAAGTTAGGAAACAAAGACAGCTTACAGCTCAGACATTGTTTTTTGAGATCCTTTGTTTGGGAATTGAGTGTAGAGGGCATAATAGAAAATGTCCTGATTGAGCTTCTTCTCGTTGACCTTTTTCAGGCAATTTTTGAAAAGCTTGAAGAACATCTCCTCGGACATGTTGAATCTGTCTTCAAACTGACCGTGGATGTGAACGTAGCCCTGAAAAACTTGTATTAACAAATTTTGCTCACAAAACGATTGATGGTAATGTACAAGCGAAACTTTTCGACATATTACAAAGTCTAGTTTATCGACCTGAATTTTGCTAATTTTCATTAAAAATAAGCTACATTAAAGTTTTTAAAATATAGTAGATTTTATTGAAATTTCCTGAAAACTTGCATGTCTTTTAAACAATAATATACTATATTTCCTCTAATAGAAGCCCATCCAAACCATCAACTCTGAGCTCAATTATCTCGGTTTTTGTAAAAGATGCCAAAAATGTGTCAACTGAAAAATTATTAAACATAAAATCACCCATATTTTATCAGTTGTCACATTTTCGACATCTGTCACATAAATTGAGATAATTGAGCTCAAAGTTGAGGGCTTGGACGGGCTTCTATTAGAGGAAATACGGTAGGTTAAAATTAACAGTTGACAACTTTTTCGTAAAAATTCCTCTGAATCAGATATACTCCTTGAAACGAACCAAGTGTCAAAACATTCAGAAATATCACTGAATTCAAAATGTTGATACTCTATAAAGATATATTTCATTTAAGTGAATTTTTACGAACAAAGTCGTCAACTGCAAAATAGAAGATTTATTTTTGTTCACTGGACATAAGTATTCTCAGATTCGTTCGACAAAAGTTAATATTTATTTTTAGACATTCAACATTTTTGATTTTCTAACGAAAATAGACAAAGTAGGTCATTTTTGGTATTTTTAGTATTGATTGAATTTGAAATTTGTGAAGTATTTACAATTTTGTAAATTTTCTCACCTCGCGTAGCTTGTGGTTCACAATTCTATCATCAGCTTCCTCTTTTAGCAAAATTGTGCCATAGTGGATGTCACAATTCTTCGTTATTACGTTTTGATCCAGGTGCTGGTAGAATTTGGGAACCTCAATCACTCGATCCTGAAAATAATAATCGAAAGTTTGAATCTTTAAAAGTTTCTATGAAGTTATCACTTACTGGAACATTGCGAACCAATCTGTTTTTGAGACTGGTCAAGTTTCTGGAGAAGGTGTCGGTCTGTGTTTGCTGGAATAGTTAGTTCGTTAAAGAAATAAAAAAAATTATCATGTTACAACTCACGAGATTGGTTGAGATCTGTTGTCCAGTCCCAGCAGAAATTTCCCTCATCAATTCCTCGGCATCCAACTCTTCCTGCTCCATTATTGGCTGAGCTTCCTTCTGAATCAACAGGTTGATTTCCAAAATCTGACTGTCGACGCCATCCGGAACCTCTTCCTAAAAAGCATTATATTTGGAAAATTGATTGAAACGCTTACCATATATAACGGATTGTATTCCAACCGCTCCCAAGAGTTATGTGGAATGCAGATGTACTCATCGTGAGTTTTTTGGAACTCTTCTTCAGTGGAAAACTCGAAGACGTGATATTCCAAATTCATTGGTTCTGAAAAAAACAGACATTTTTTACCTTTCAAATTCAGGAGGTTAGTTGGAGAAAGTCTTGAAGAACGGTACTTTAATGTTTATACTGGTTAAAAAATAAGAGCTGTAAAGAAATTTCTTTTGAGTTTCCCACAACAACAACTACAGTAATCAAAAACTATATTTATTTTCAGGTTTTTTTTCTCGTTTACCGCATATTTTTGTCAATTTTTTTTGTTCCATATAAAAGTTGAAAAATTAAAATGTTCGATGGCGAAAAAAAACATCGAGAAAAATTCTGAAATTGAAATTTATTTGAGTTAGGTAGTCGTCGTTTAGGGACCTTCCAAAAAATTGTCTTTTTATTCCGAGATCTTTGTCCGAGAGGACTACACGGCGTTTGGTATTCTAGTACCCCGGCCACACGGCCACCGAGTCCCCTCGCACGTCCACACAAAATTCGGGTTTTCCCCCTTTTTTCTGCTAATCTTATGATTATGTTTTCGTTTGAGGTGATTTATCCAAGTATTGAAACATTTTCAGCTATATTTGATCAGAAAACCGCCGTGGAAATGCGCAATGACACCTTAAACGCAGTCTTCAGTGGCAATATTGAAATCAAAGAGAACCTAAGTGAAGGTTCTAGGTCAAAGAAAGGTAAACAGAAATCTACCAACTCTGGAGAAGGGCTTCATCGGAAAATCAAAAAAAAAGTTGATCCAAAAGATATTAGCATGAAACAATTTTCATGATTCTGAAAATTATAAATTTTGAATTCAATTCATTTCAATTTTTGAGATTTTATCAATTTAAAAAAAACAAATCCAAGCTCTAGCAAATCAGAAATAATCTCCTATCTGGGAAAAAAGTATCACAGGTCTCCGAAAATCCAAGTGTTGGCATCAAAACATTGAAAACCACCCGTGGTCTTGAGGAATCGCTTCTCGCTTCTCGTGGCGCTTTCTCCCTGATGATTTCGAAGCAAGGAAGAATACCATTACTTCCCAATCAATCTCGTGATACTAATACCCTTGCAGTTCTACAACAAAAACGGCTGAAAATATAAAAACCCAGTACAAAGCAAATTTCCAAATAAATAAGTTTTATAGCCTCAAATTGATAATTCTCAGAAACATGATATATGAAATGCGCTTCCACAAGAAGCGTTCACAAAATCACGACGGTGACAAATGAAAAAAGTTCGAAATGACAAATAAATTAATAATGCGGGAGGTTCGATGATGGCAACAGTGTCGGTTTGATGAGATTCAAAAGGCGCATCCAAGCATTTCAATGATTTCTTGAGATCGGCGAGCTTTGCGAAGACTAAGAGAGATGTCGTCAAGAGTTTTCTGAAAATTGAAAAATGGTTGGGAATGAATCGTCATGGGTGCATTTTAACATTCTTGCAACACGGCGGCCTGGGCTTTTTTCAGCAATTTCTTGGCCTTTCAAGTATGGAGAACAAAAAGTGGGATTAAAGTGACAACTCAGACGAACGGATTAGTTTTTGGCTCACAATCTGAAAGTGATTTCAAAGTTTTCAAATAAATATTTCTCTGATTGAATACAGTTCGAATATCAATTAACAATTGGAATTTGTTTTTTTCGTATTTCTCAACTTTCAAATCCGTTGAAAATGGCGTTGAAAATTGTTTTACACTCGTTTCGGCTACAATGAACTTTGCCTCCGATGAATGAGGCGCATCGTAGGTCCGGTCGCAAAAATAGCAGGATCTTCTTGAATAAGTGCACGCGCATTCGATACCATATCACAGAATCACTTTATTTTTGCTTATTTCTCATAGGCATTAGCTACATAATAGATTTCATTCTGATTCTTATGAATACTCCGATAAATTTCCTTCTAAAGTAGACGAACAGCCAAAACGGGGTACGGTATCAAAGACGCATGCAAATTTCTCGTAACCTTTTCCTGTTTTTGCTGATGGACCGACGAAGCGCTTTTGAACCAATTTTTAGAGGTAAAATGCATCACCGCCGGACAAGAATGGTGGCTTGAAATCTTCCATACATATGTATTATCAAGGTGGCCATAAGTCCAGCGGTAACGATTTCCCAAATTTTCAAAATTCACAAATCTTACCTGCAACTCCTCCTTGTTGCGTCCAGTGTTGACTCTCTTGCGATAATTATCGATGAGATCCACGAACCAGTTGTGTTTCTTTGTCAAAATGGCCTGTACATAACTAGAAGTCTCTGGAGCGTTGGCTTTGGTCATCAGATTCAAGTCGTCGAGGAATTTTGTGAAGGATCGGAGGGTGCCCTGGAAAATTAGAAATTTAGATTGGAAGGTGAAATCACAACTAATAAGAATCGACCAGCGATCAGTAGCCGGGTGTGAGCCAACACTTAATATGGACGGGCAAAAATTGTCGGTCCGGACCATAATACCCCTTTTTGGCTGGTCAAGCCTTATTGCTTTTCTTGGAATCGGCCAGCCGACAAGACAAGCATTGAATTAATCAAACGCCAAAATCCCAAGATGTAAAAAATAAAAACTCACGTCAGCTTCCATTTTGACAAGATTCGCTGCATGCTCCAGCACGATTGGCTCCTGTGGTGGCTCCTCTGATTTCATGCGTTTTGCTGATGGCTCTCCAGAAGTTCCTGGTTGATCCTTGTCGTCAACCTCCATTGGCTCAGGAGCTTCTCTTTTCTTGTTTTCGGATAATTTGGCATTTTTCTCCTCAGCAGCCTCTTCGATTTTCTTATCCTGTTCATCCTTGTTTTCCTCGGATTTGACCTCATCTGTTTTTTTGGTGTCATCACCTTGGTATCATCCTTGACATCAACTTTAGCTCCCTCCTCCGTCTTGGTCTCTGCTACTTCAGATTTCTTCTCGTCGGTTTCAACGTCCTCTTTCTTTTCCTGCTCGACATCTTTCTTTCCATCAGCATTCACCTCTTTAACGGGCTTCTCATCAGTCTCCATGGCTTCTACTTCCTCCGTGTTAGCATCCTCAACTTCTTGGTCCTTCTTTTCTGCTTCAGCCTCCTCGCCAGCTTTGTCGACGTCTGTGTCCTTTTCAACAACATCTCCTTCCTTGACTTCATCAGTTTTCTCAGCTTCAACAGTCTTTTCATCAGTCTCCATTTGCTTTGCTTCTTCCTTCTTATCACTTTCAGTCTCATCCTTCTCATCCTTCTTCTCCACCTCTTTTGGCTCTTCAACCGGTTTGTCTTCATCAGTTTCGACGACATCTTCGGTATTTTCAGTCTTCTTATCAGCATCCACCTTCTCATCTGCTGCCACGCCATCAACTTTCTCCTGCTCAACATTCGCCACGTCTTCAGGCTGTTCATCATCCTTCTTCTCTTCAACTTCTTCATCTTTCTTAGCCTCTTCAACCTTATCCTCCTCAGCCTTCTCATTCTCAACCGGCTCATTTTTCTTCTCCTCATTTGCATCAGCTTTCACAACGTCTTCAGCATCTCCCATGGCTTCATCAGGCTTATCCTCTTCTGGTTTCTCCTCAGGTTTCTCCTCTGCCTTATCCTCCGATTCCGCAGACTCAACAACTTCTAGCTCTTTTACCGCTACTTCATCAGCGTTGGTTTCTTCAGTAGCGTCTCCAGCATCAGATTCTTTTTTTTCAACGACACTTTCTTCTGGAGCATCTAGCGACGTCTTCGCAGAAAACGGGTCATCTGGATGTTCAGGTTGAGCGAATTCCACCGCAGTTGTATCAGAAATAGGTGGTGGCGACGACATTTTACCTGAAAATCCAAAAGTTTAGATTTTGAGAAAGAAAGAAATTTACGAAAAGGTAAGCTTGAAAAAAAGGAAAGAATTTTTAGGGAATTTGGTGGAACTATAAAAAAGTGAGTGCCCAAAAACAAAAATGGGCATGTAGATGACCCTAGTGCAGCTACGGATGAGCACTGGGGGGAAAATTTGCGCGGGATAGAGAGGAGAACAGACAAAGTCCGGAGATGTGGATGAGGAAGAGAGTGCTGAAGAGAAAAAGAGTGGTATGATGGATAAGAATGCATATTAGCCGGACTGCAAAACAAATTCCATTGTACTAGAGCCTCTAGTCTAATGGCGCTCACTCAAAATGGGTTAAATCTCTCGAGATTAGATTAAAAATATTATCCATAACATACTACAAATTAGTTTTACTCGTTGGAGCTAAACGACTGCTAAAAATCTAAAGAAATTACGAGGAAAGTTCTAGAGAGAAGAAAAATATATAACTAAGCCTATGGGATGTATGTGAGAGGAATAATCAATCACTTTCGCTTTTTACGAGTGGCGACGACATCTACATTTCTTCTTCGTTGGAGTTTCGTAGGGAGAATAAGAAGACTATGGCTAAGCTGAGAATTGTAGCTAGCTCGAATATAGAAAAATCATAATTGAGAGCTACAGAGAGGGCTGGATAGTTGTTTGATATTGTTTTACGACTCTATTGACTTCAAATACAGGTGGGACAACTTTTTTTCTTTTGGGAAGGTCATGGAAATTACTCTATGCCGAAGTTCCTGGGTTTTACAACCCTCTTTTTCTGGGAAGGTCTAGGAAGGAAGTTTTATGTGGCTAATGTTCTAGATTTTTCTGTGTTTTTAGGTCAAGAAGGTCTGAAAACACAAAAAAAATCAAAAAGTTGAAAATAACAAACAGCTAAATGTCTTTCTAACTCTCTCTCTACTGTTTTTGTGATAAAACGAAAAAAATTAGAAACCTCCAATGAAACTGCCGTAAATCACACTGGTCAAGGTCTAGAGTAATGGCAAGGTTTGGTAAAACAGAAAAATGGTAAGAAGTAAAAAAAAGGTTTGATAACAGAGACGCCGAGTAAATACAACATTCACTGTCTGTGTAACAAAAACTGTTGTGGGGCTGGAGCTAGAGAGGAAGAGAGTGCAAAATCGATTGAATGGGAACGAATGGGGGGACGCTCTTTTGGCCGAACGACTGGGACAACATGCGGACTTGGTGCGTACGGGGGGGGGGGCGTTTGTTATGAGGACGGGGGGGGGGGGGGCAAAAGAAGACAGAGAGAGAGAGCGAGAGAGTGAAGGTTGTAAGGACAGAGAGAGGAGGCAAATGGTGCATGTGTCACTTCTACTCCCAGTACTGGTCCAGATGGCTGTGCGTCTTCTTCGTGTGTGTGTGTACTTATGCGTATCTTACCGTCCTTGGGCTAAGAGATGTGGGCGGTAGAAGAGATAGAGAGGAAAACGACTAGTTGATGGATCGGTGAAGGAGACGAAGACCGTAGGCGATTATCCCTGGGTGCTATAAGGTTTGGAGAGAATGAACAACGAAAAAAAGAAGATAACTTGGCTGATTTCAAAACCAAGTCTGAAGGTGGCAATGCTTATAAAATTCGTCAGTGACACTCACAGAGCAGGTCAACAAGATTTGAATGTTTACACAACATTTTCTAAGAAACACGCTATGAAAAAGACCAGAAGTGTGAATTCTGATAAACAAATACACTCGCGCTGAGAAATATCAAGCTAGAATGTTTTCATATTTTCCGTCTGGTCAGTATACTGTAAAAACACATTAAAAAACAACAGAAGGAGTCTGAATCAAGTTGCACGCTTCAAATTGCTGAAATTTGAGATTTTTTTCCTTTCCGAAACATATTAATTTTTCTAAAATTGTACCAAGCTTTTCAAATTGTATAAGTTGCAGAATAAAGTCGATTTGGACAGCTATGTGTGTCAAAAAGGGGTTCTCACCGCTTGAAATTAGCACTGGAATCTTTAAAGAGAATATTTCCCTGGCTCCTAGCGATTCTGGGGAAAAAATCAGATTTTCCAATTTAAGATTAAATTTTTAAAAATGAAAATTTTTCTTGAAAAACTAGATTTATAGCAATTGAAGCTCTATGGGCAGAGTCACGGCTGATCATTGGAGCATATAAAAAGTTGTGTGGCTCTATGAGTATGTAATTTTTTTCGTTGATAAAACTAGATCATACACCACAATGAAACGGGATCAACTGAGCCGTTAAAACTGATGCTGTACTTTTTGGTTGATAGTGATAAGCGAATTTATACCTTTCAGAGTGTTCTAGATAAACTTTTAAGAAAATGAATATAAAATTATTTTGAAGAGACAAGTCAGATACCGTATCGTCATTCTGGAAGGAGACTAGGGAGATTTTGGTTAAACCACCGTATCAGGCAGTTGTTTCAGGAATGATTTCAGGGTTCCGAAAACCTCAAGTCGTCTAGGCTGCCGTCATCAACTCATCTTAGAATGCCTTAATCGAGAAGCGGTAGTCTTAAATTTGACATATAGTACCCCTTACATGTTCACTTTGAGCTCAATTATCTCGGCTCCTTTAAGATATATAAACAAATCTGCTAACTGATGAATTAAAGTGATACTGCGATAACAATTTTTGAGTTGAATTTTTTTGATGCTTTTTGAAGGAAATGAGATGAATGGATTCGTTTTTGTCTTGATTGAAGTCCACTCTATACGTGTACTCTAAACTAAATTATCTACTTTGTTTTGAGAAGTATCGGAAAATTGTCAACCTGAACTATTCTTTATCATAGTATCACCAATATTATATCAGTTGATAGATTTTTCATATCTCTCATAGAATCCGAAATACTTAAGCTAAAAGTTCACGTATAGAGCAGGCTACTTTTCGAGCAAATACGGTATCAAAAAATGGTCCACTGACCAAATTCATCGTAACTTCATAATAATTGTATGTTGGTTCATTTTGCCAGGAACAGAGATACAGTATGCTAAAATTGACAGCGTCAATCTCTTTTTATTACAGATGTGACGCTACATCACCTGCCTCCCATAAAATTTATGGTTTCAACTGTCAACTCACATACAGTACTGGCCATAAAGAATGCGACAACTTGTTTTTTGACGATAACTTTTTGAAAACTCAACTTTTCAACTCGAATTTTTTACTGTAGACACATTGGAAAGTTACGAAAACTTGCGTACTTGGAAATTGCATCATCTTGCAAACAAAATTTTTTTTCAATTGTTTTCTTTTTTTTTTTCATTTTGCATATTTTTCATGATTTTTGGTTTTTTTAAATAAAGTTGAAAGACAACTAATTGGAATTAGTTTTAGTTATTGTTTTATTGTTTTTCAGATATGGTTAGACCATTCGGGAAAAAATCCTTCTCTGTGGACGAGCGAAAAAGCATTGTGCGTGGTCATGAACTCGGCGCGCATCCAAAGATACTTGCAACTCAGTTTAGTTGTTCTTCCAGCCAAAATTACCGTATTCTGAAGAAAAATCGAGATGATGTGAGGTTTCAATCAGCTTTCTCAACTAAATTTAACAATTTAGAATGGCGTTGTTCATCGCCAATCTCCAGGAAGACCCCGAACCACTTCCAGAAATATGGATCGGAACATTTTGCGCGCATGCCGAGAAGATCCTAGACGCACATCTACGGATATTCAACTTTCTGTGACGTCTCCAAATGAACCGGTACCATCGAGAAGAACTATTAGAAGACGTTTGCAAGTTGCTGGACTGCACGGACGAAGACCAGTCAAAAAACCACTCGTCAGTTTGAAAAACCGAAAAGCTCGCGTTGAATGGGCTAAACAGCACTTGTCCTGGGGCCCCCGTGAGTGGGCAAATCACATCTGGAGCGATGAATCGAAGTTCAATATGTTCGGAACTGATGGTATTCAGTGGATTCGACGTCCCATTGGCTCCAGGTATGCTCCACAGTACCAATGTCCAACTGTGAAACATGGAGGTGGATCTGTGATGGTTTGGGGATGCTTCTCCGACACTTCTATGGGACCATTGAAGAGAACCGTTGGAACCATGGATCGATATGTGTACGAAGACATCTTGGAGAACACAATGAGACCATGGGCAAGAGCAAATTTGGGCCGATCGTGGGTGTTCCAACAGGATAATGACCCGAGCATACTTCGGGTCATGTCGCCAATTGGTTCAGACGTCACCGTGTGAACCTCCTAGAATGGCCAAGTCAATCTCCAGACTTGAATCCCATCGAGCATATGTGGGAGGAGCTGGAACGCCGCCTCAAAGGAGTCAGAGCATCCAATGCCAATCAAAAGTTTGCCCAACTCGAAGCTGCTTGGAAGAGTATCCCGATGACGGTGGTTCAGACGCTCCTGGAGTCGATGCCACGTAGATGCAAGGCTGTTATCGATGCGAAAGGATACCCAACGAAATATTAAATCACTTTTTATGTTACCTTTATTTTGTTTTTGACCTCCGGTGTTTCTTGAGCTTCTTTGTATAGATCTCCAAAAATGTCATTTTCATGAATTTTCGAAAAAAATTAATTTTCAAAAAAATTGTAGCAGAATATTAAAACCAACTTAGCCTAAAAGTTTTTGATAGTGCTGAAAAAATCTTACCAAAAATTCGGATTGAAAAGTTGAGTTTTCAAAAAGTTATCTTCAAAAAACAAGTTGTCGCATTCTTTATGGCCAGTACTGTAAGTCATATCAGGAATACGGTACATACAGTAACTTAATTGTAAAAATATTTTTGTCAAGGGCAGATTACAGTAATATTGCAGTTTCCACCGTGATTTTTATTTTTTAGTGTTCTAATAGAAGCCCACCCCCACCCGTGCACTTTGAGCTTACCGTAAAAACTCTATTAGATAGCCATGGCACTCTATTGTTCGAAGGTGGTCTGGGGTGACACTGTATTAGGGGGTGACATTCAATTAGAGGCTAGCACTTTATTGTTCGGAGCTAATTTATACTGAAACTTATCTCAAAAGTGCTCGATTTTTAATTCTTTCATAAAATGACTTCCGAGGTTTCTTTGATTTTTCTACTTATTTTTTAGAAATTTTCTGAATTTGATATTATCCTCACACATTTTTTACAAATACAGTACCTCTTTTAAGCTTGAAAAAGCTACAAAACCAGAAAATGATTTTTTGTGTTTTTCTTCAACTTTTACCACAGTGATATCAAATCCGCAGTGGCATTATATTGGGGGCTGGCACTCTATTGTTCGGAGGTGCACTAATGGCACTATATTAGAGGCTACCATTCAATTAGGGGTGGCTATCTAATAGAGTTTTTACGGTAATTGTATTGGTATCTTCAAAAGATATCAAAAAATTTGTCAACTGATCAAATATTGGTGATAATACAATAGATATTTTACCAGTTGACAAGTTTTCTATACCCCTAATGAGAACCAAGATTATCGAGCTGCACGTACAGGGTGGGCTTCTTTCTGAGCAAATGCGGTAATTAATATGGGTGGAATAATGACATCTATAGATTTGACCTTTTGGTTGACAGTGATACCCAAATGCCGAATAAAACTGAAATGAACTTTTCATACACTCGAAGGATGCATTTTAATTTTTTCTTGAATAAACCGCTCCGAAATCTTGTGATGACCTTTTGAACAGTCATTGATAAGATCCCTGCTGAAAGCAGAATTCCTAAATACCTGAAATAAGCATTGGGGTTTTAACAAGAAAAGATTTCACTTATGAAAGCAAAAATCTCCTTGAAGTCAACTCTTATTCTTAAAGAAACTTTACCAACATAACCGATCAGACTCGATGAGCGTTATCCGAGCACGTGTACTCGACAACCAAGCTTGAATACAACGGAAGGATAGCGCTTATCGTGAATATCAGTTTGCAATAAAAAAAAAAAAAGTCTAGAAAAGTACATTGAACGAGTGATAGAAAGTTTGGAGCGGCGGCGGTGGTGGCCTGTTTTTATCACAATCTGCTGCCTGGTGGTGTCTGTCTCGGAGCATTTAAAGAGGTGGAGAGACGACGCAAAGTAGATGAGAATGAATGATAACGTTCTGATGGTCTCGTGGCCAAGAGATACACGACGTTATTACCCGCCATAAGAATTAGCAGTGTGTGCTCAATGATTCCTTTGATTTACTCCTCTTTTGTGCAGCAATCATCATCAATGAAACCCAATATGTTTTATATTTATAAACTTTGGAAAGAGAAGTCTGGAAGCATCACAAAGGAATAATATAAACAAAACAGTTGAAAACATATTTTTATTACTAAAATTGCAATACTTTAAACATTCAACCTGTTCAATAGGCTTCTTAGAAGCTTACTGCAGCACCCGAGACATACTAAACGGATTATTGACATCATAAAAATGAGCTATATACAGTTTTTTTTTTTCAGATATCGAGGATTTAGAACATCAGATGTGTTTTGCTCTTTCCGGATGCAATCTTGATGGATCCACTCTTCTGCACTCCAATCTTCCTTCTCACCACATACCACTCAACAAGAAGTGCTGTTACAACAAGTGCCAAGCAGATCAGAAATAGGTTTCTGGCCCATCTAGAAATTGAGAAAATTAAGTGACTATTTTAAAATTGAATGAATGATTGTTGAAGTCTTACAATGGCACTGAATGATCTCTCTGCTCTCCGTTCAATTCGTAGTACTCCTTCAGTGCGTACCCCACATCATCCACCAAATCTTCAATCACTTTTGCTAGTGGCCAACCTGAAACACCAACTTGCAGTTTTTGAATTCCTAATTTATGCGCCGAACCTTGCACCAACGCATTGTTCACCTCGCTTTGTATATTTGGCAGTAGGACTCGAAGACGTGGAGAACCTGGAATATTTGAGGTGAGCAGAGATATTTGTGTTCTGGTTTTCTGCCTAGATTTGTACCTGTGTGAAGTCTGACGTATGGGATTTTTCTGGCGTCGTTGACGACTCCATCGATAACAACGAGCTGAAAATTGGAATTTTTGAAAGGGGTTGAAAGAGTTAAAGTTACCGCTAAAAGGTTGGTCTTCGAGCAGGATTCAGAAGCGCCAAACCATCGTTCGTAGACTTTCCAGGAATAAACCTGAAAACTCAAAATATGCACACCGGAGAAAATTCGACATCATACTTTCCAAAGTAGTCAACTTCAAAGTGAAACACAGCTAAAGTTTGACTTTTGTATTGACAAAAGCGAGTTAATCGGTTAAAAATTTCACAACTCTCAGTTTAATTTTGATTGAGCCATTTTCGGATCTCCAGTTTTCGAAGCAACAAAATAATTCTGGAATACTTATTCACAACTCAAAATCGACGATTTTTCATTCGAAAATGCCAAAATATGAAATGTTTTTTTCAGGTAATCTCATTGAATATTACAATTCTATTTGAATTTGAAAATTATATGAGTCTTCAAAATTTCAAAAAGTAATTTGCCTTGCGGCTTTTCTTTTTTTTTTGGACATTATTCTCAAACTTGGCGTCTCGGCTCACAGGCCGATCTATACGCCGCCTACCCTGGCTATCCGCGACAGCCAGCCAGGCCCCGAAAACGGTGAGAAACGACGACGATTATATAGAGTCCCCCTAGCAAGCGGCCGACATTTCCCGGGTTACGCCGCCCACTATGTATAACGTGGTCCTCGAGAGATACGGCGACTGGAGGAGACGCAGCGTAAAGGGGAGCAGTCTAAAGGAAAAACGTCTAAAACGGCCGTTTGAGACGGGAAAGAATGACTTTTATAGGTAACTGAGGGTAAAAACACAAATTTGATAACTGTTTTCTTAAAAAATCAAAAGATTTTGAACGAAAAGTGCGAAAAGCATGTTGAAACTGTCCAAAAATGTTTGTGATCATAAATACCATGCATTGTAAAAGCTTGACGATTTTTGGAAACTTTCTTTTTCAAGAACCGTTAATTATTCTTGATCATTTTGGTTTTAACGTTGAGTTGAGTCGAAAATACATATGCAGGCAAAACTTTCAAATATTATATTTTTCATATCCCTCCCCAAACCTTTAGCACCCTCAGATCTTTCCTAGCACACGTCATGCATACAATAATCGCCCTCTTTTGACAAAAAAGATTCTCAAATGGTTTCGTAATAACCGAGTTCCTCTTCCTGTTCCACTTTGGCACACATATTGGACCAATTTGTTTTCCCCCATGCTACATTTTTTTCTTCACCAGCCCATACCTTCAAGAACTTTCGCACGTTTCCGACAATGCCAGTAATCATGTCCCCATCAATCTGGTCGCATTCATTATCGAAAATGCACGCGTACTCGGATTTCTTCATGACATCATTTGCAGAAGCCGGCTGCTCAAGTTGTTTAGCTAGAAAATTGGGTTTTGGTTGGCTGGGAGGTATTGTCCAGGTGTGGGAGAGAGACTTACTGATTATCACGGCTAGCGTCGACGCGTTGCCATTGGTGAACAAAGAGCGATATCTGGAAAATTAGGTTTTGAAGGGTGAGACATTGAAAGTGGAATTACTTATTATACGCCTTCTCGATTCCATGGACATTTGTGTAGGCTAGTTGATGATGGAGGTCACAAACAAAGGGGAGTCGTGGGATGGTGTAACAGACGGATCGGTGCTAGAAAAATGAATTTTGAAACAAAAACTGTATTAGAAGGACCCCACACTGGGAACTTTCCCAGTGGGCCCTTCTAATACAGGTATCAATATTCCGTAAGCACTTCAAAAGAGTGCCACCATAACGTCAATTTTAAGCCTATACATATATCTCATTTTCTGTGAAAGATCGAAAAATGGTCAATGAATAAAATGTGTATCACAATGTTTTTGTTAGTTGACCACTTTTTGATATCTATTACAGAAAATGAGATATATGAGCTGAAAGATTAAAAATTGGATGACATTTTATTAAAGTGCCAGAAATCAAGGTGAATTATCTAAAAATTGGCTGTGTTAATCCTTTTTTATTACACTTATTACGCTATCCACATCAATTTAACATATAGTTCCCATAAATTTTATGACATCTACAATTTTGACTGTAGTACGGTACCTCAATTAATATTATTGTAACAGTTTATTTTCTGAAGTCTATTACAGTAAAACTATAGTAACCACCATAATTCTGTTTTTCTGTAGGTTGCTTTTATTTGGTCTACCGTATTTGCTCTAACCGGAGCCTATTCTAACCGTCGTCTCAGTTTCTTAAAAAGATATCAAAAAACTGTCCACTGTAAATTTGTTAATGTTATCATCAAAATGTTATTTGCTTACAGATTTTTGATATCTCTCATAGAAATTGAGATAATCAAGCCAAGGTAACACCCGTTTAAGTTCAAAGTGTCACCCTAATAGTTTTCTTGTTTCACCTCACACATTTCTCAGAAATATGACTCATGACTAGCTACTCGTGTTGTTCTCTCTTCCTTTTTTCTATTTTTATTCACGACTCATCATGTTTCCAATTAGTTCTTCCTCCTTTTCCCTTGTTTTTTGCCTCTCCCCATCCCATTAACTCGGTCCCGTCTTCACTATTTCATATGCATATAAAATTTCGGGTAGTACACTACCACCATAGTGACTTTTCCCATGCATATCTCTCCTTCTTTTAGTCTTTCACGTGTTTGCTTTGTCTCGTGGCGGACCCCTCTGTGTTGATTTGGTGGTCCTGGTTTTTTTCTGGTTCTGGAGGGCTCGTTTCCGTTGCAGGAAACAGAAAGATGGGAGACATCAAATGAATACATATATATATATATCATTTTTTGTGAGGAGTTGCGTGTCTCTTTCTCTGTCTCAGAATCCCTTCCGAAGGAGAAGAAAAAAGCGAAACATTACCCATATATGACAAAGAAATGAATTCATTCACTGTTTTTGTTTACAACTTATATATAATGTTCAGGAAGCATAGAATAGAAAGACCAAGGGAAAGATATATCAAGTGCAATAACCCAAACTTTTTTATTGCATTTTTCTATTTTTTCTTTTGTATGCTTATCTAGAAAAAATGAGCATGATTTATCTACTCTATGGGAAGTTCCGAAAAAATGGGTTCCAAAAAAACTCGTTGCTCTTTTCCTCCCCTTCCGATTCTCATCTTAAAAGAACATTTTTGAACTTTTTTCTCTCTATGTAAAAAACTTTACAAGGGTCCTCAAGAAACCTGCCAAAAGAGGAAGGAAGCATATGAGGGGAAAAAAAGATTTCTTTTTGTTGTCGAGGAATTTTCAATACAATAGACAGGAAAAGGAAAAAGAATAAACTAGGGTTTTTTTCGGGAGGAGAGGAGCACAAATTGCGTTTACGGCGGTCCCACCTCATGTGTGGCGGTTTCCAAAGGAGACCTTGAATGACTAATGCTTTTGACACATCCATTTTTTGGAATTCCAGGTTTTTAGAGGTTTTTGAAGGGTTTCTCAGTTCAAGTTAGTTTAAATTTCAAATCAAAATTTCGTAGGGATTCCTCCCTCTCCAAGAAGTGCAAAAATTTGCCTTTCCCATTTTTTTTAATCCAGAGAAATTCGTAATATGAAATCTGTAGAATCTCTAGCTGTGCGACTTTCGCTTCCGCGACGTAGTAAAAACAGAAAGAAAGCATCGCCGATTGTCTTTCACTTGATTGGTTTCATAAAGATGAGCCAAACGCTAAATATGCAAATAGAAAAAAGCACGGCGTCGGTCGTCGACGTCGTCTATTTTTCCACGAAGCTTTCCTTTCTTATTCTTCTCCACTCCCGACATTGACTTTTTGAGATGGCCGTTCAAAAGTTTTGGGCACAAAGTATACTTAAGAAGAAAAAAAAATTTTTTTTGGGGATTCTGGAGGAAGAAAATAGAAAGGAAGAGAAGAAAAGACGAAGAAGCCGGCACTGGAGAGTTTGAAAAAAAATAATTGGGTTTCTAATTGCGGGTTCAAGAACGCTTGAGTGATTTGTGAGACAGGAAAAACGCGAGCTAGGAGGCAGAAGCCAAAACAAAGAGAATAAATAATTCGACACGTATTTTCAAAACAAAAAAGAACCTCTATTTCTCTGTTACCTACAACTCTTGACTATAGTTTTTTTTACTCAGCACCAAATAAAGAAAAAAAGAGTACTTACAAAACTTGGCTCGGTGATCGGAGATGGGAAGTTGCACGGAGAGAATATGGGAGGCACAGGAATCTGACTCCCTTGGGTATAGACCGTTAGCAGGCAGATGGCGAGTAGCAGGCGCATCATTTTTGGCGAAAACTTAGGACATTTTGTGTGTATCTGTGTGCGAGTCGCCTCCAAATAATATGCTGACCAAGAAAATATGTCGACTGATTCACTAAAACCGGAGTTGCTCTGGTGAGGCCCCAGCGACGGTAGGAGGAGAGCCTCGAAGACGCACAAAGGGGCGCGCCAATGCGCTCCGCCCACTTTGCCGCGAAGGAGGGCTCTGTCCGTAGTGAGACATTGGGCAATAGGAAAAAAAAAAGGAAAAACGGGGCTTATAGTAGTGAACACTGGACTTGAAAACATTTTTTCCCTAGTAAGAAGTGGAAGATGAGGTCCTCACACTAAGAGAATTCTACTCTTAATACCCTTTTGTTCAAACTCCAGATTGCCTGATTGAGTTTGTTTCGCTGGAGTGTGCTTACCAAACTTTGTACTTTTTTATAGCACTAAAAAAGAACAAGGACGGAGACCAAGTTACGAATTCCAAGTTTCACGAGGATCATCGATGGAAATCAAATATTCATGAATATTCTGATGAGGACGATGATGGTGTATAAATTAAGAAGTTTTGAAGTTTCTGAATGAAATTTTTAGAATGAAAATGATGTCGAAAACGGAACTGGTTTGTTGAGGAAATTTGGCTAAAAATGATTCTGAAAAAATATAAAACAAAAATATTGAGAGCCTGAGTTCTCCACATTGGTAAAAATTGAAATTTCCAAAAATTGAAAATAACTTTCTTATGACATCCCACTTTTCGTGAATATGTATATTATTGGGCAATAATATCGCTTTTTTTTCTAAACTGACCTAGAACACGTTTTTGAATGACATTTTGAAAAAATTACTAAAAACCCGGGCGGACACGGACCGGGCCGGGTCTTGGAAGTCATAAAAAAACCTGGTCTGTTGCAACTTTTTAAAGCAATTTTTTGAATTGATCTTTTGAATTTTTCTACAGTTTCTATCAAATTTGATCTACCCCATCCAGAAAGGTGCACCATTTTGTAAAAGAAGATGCCCGTGCTGAAATATTCACTCGAATTTCGTGCCCAATGTGGCACATTTTGAATAATTCACCAGTGTGTACTCAAACTTCTTTTTCGTTTTCCCATCCTCCCCCCCAAAAATGTTTCAGAAGTTTCGTGCAAAACTTCAAAAAATTCTCCCTTTTATGAATATTTGATCTGTATCAAATTTTATTGGGTTCATCTATTCAGCAATGCCTCATAAAAAAGATGGACAAACTCACTTGGCAACACTATACGTCATTCGCTTTCAAGACGGGAGTGCCTACTCCTCCCGAGGGAGATCTAGGGGATGAAGAGAGTGCTTTCTAAAATATTGTGACTTCAAAAATCTATCCAAGGGCATTTTTTGATTAAAGATCTTTTTTAAGAGCACTTTTCTAGTGTAATTCGATCCGATTTTGGAGGTAAAGGTTCTCCATGTCATTTCAAAGCACACTCCAAGAAGCGCTTACTACAAACCACAGAACAACGAAATATAATAGCATATGAAAGTTGTATTCATATATTTTCCTACGGTCTAAAAAGCTATAACCGCGTCATTCTGTTCTCTTTTTCCAGTTCCCATTACCAATACATCCTACTTTCAGACATTTCAGCAAACTTTTTTTCCCTGCCATTCATTTTCCAGTTACTTCCAGCTCGTGGGATCTCACTCTAGAAAAGCTATTCGAAGGAAAAGAACCCGAAAAATAATTTCCGTTAAGGAGAGAAAAAGAGTCGGCTAAAGGGAAGCAATTTTCTTCAAGAAATGGGGTGGAAAGAAGTGGTGATGAAAAAAAGACGAAGAAGGCACAATGAACCAAACCATTTATTGCTTTTGTAACTGCCTGCAAATTGACTTTACGATAACACAATCCTGAATTGAGGCTAAGAAAAATGGAGCGGGAGATACGCAAAATAGGCATTTCCAAGAAAGTGGATTTGATTGGAAAAACGAATGGAGGAAAAGATTGGGGGTAATAATGCGCATTCTGTGGAAAAAGCAGCACATACAATATCGTCACTTCTTGGAAAGTTGGAATGAAAGAGTGGGGATTTTCATGGGAAACTCTAACGGACTATAATCAATTTTGAGAAAAAAGTAAGCAGACAAAGTTGAAAGCTTGGAAAAGTATGATATTAGTCGAGAAGAAATGGAATTTTAAATTAAAACTTTGTCCTGATTAATTGAGCTCTGTTCTCATGACATAAACTGATTGGACTCTTATGGTGACAAGTGACAAAGTATGGTTTGGTGTGTTTTTAGCAGCAAAAAAAGAGGAAAAACGAAAAAAGAAGACGAAAAACGAAAAAAGAAGAAAGACAGTAATTTGAAAAAGATACTGGAAAGCTGAATGCGGAACATTTTTTCAACTACTAGAGACTTCAAAATAATGATTTTTCGCGAAAATCATCATCAAATAATTAAAAAAAATTCGTTCCGAAATTTGTGGTAGAAGTGAATGTTGCAGCTTCTCTGAACTGAGAATCTTCATAGTTCACACACAAAAAAAAATCAATACAGAAATATAAAAATTAATTTCATCAGAACCTTTTTTCAGAACTTTGAACACATTTTCTGTCTCACTGTTTTCCTGAAGTCAAACTTTCTTATTCCAACCCGAAAATTTTCAAAACAAAATTTACGTCGCTCGGTTCATCCGTTTCGTATTTTAACTCTGTAAAATAATCAAAACCTGATTTTTCACTAGCCCTCATCCATATCACTTTTTCTTTCAGATCTTCCGTCTTTTTGATTTCTAATCGAGCTGTTTTCCAACTTTATCGAACTTTTTTACAATACTCTCTTCATTTTTAGGAGGACAGGTCCTCCTTCAGCGAGGGCTTCCGAAAATTGGAACACTATAAGTTAAATCAAGTTTGAAATCTCTTTTAAAACTAATTTAAGTCATGTTAATTTATCTTTTTTCCTGTTCCTAGACGAACATAATTTCTAACTCATTTGTTTAATTTGTAACACATTGATTTTATAAGATTTTATAGTCAAAATTTTTTTGTTTCTGACACAGTCGTCAAAATCTCTTTTTTAATCCTGTAAGTCATTGCTCTGTCGAGGAAAACAGAAAACAGAAGGGAGAAAAGTCCATTCAAAAATTTTTCCGTATTTTCTCTAACAGTATCCCATTTCTAATTGAAGCCCACCTTCAATAGTAGTTCACACTTCGATGTCCTTAAAAACATAAAACCGCACACTGTAACAGAAATTCGTGAAGCTAATTTAGTGCCGTTCTTACAGTACACTCCATCTATTCGGATGCTGCAGACATTTTCTTTCTTTTTTGAAAATGTTCCGGTGACTTCAAATTTTGGTAAATTCCTGAGAATAGGGTTGAAAAATAAGCATGGGCTACAGTTAGGAAAAATACGGTGATGGAATAATCGCCGAAAATTGAATTGTTGGGAAGCCGGAAACATGAATTATCTGGGAAGTTTTGAAAAATAGGAAAATTAGAATATTCTCGAACTACAAAACTTGACTAGCGATTTCTCCATATTCAAGATTTATGAAGTCATGTTTTATTTTTCGATTTTTGTAGGTTCCAAGGTTCCACTCATTTATTATTGAGTTAAAAATCCATTTCCATACTTGTTCCAGATCTATGTGACAAATGAGCTCATCTCGATGACTACACTTGCTTATTCATCAGACATTATCCCGAACTGCACGTCTGAAATCTAATGATGGATGACTATGTCTACAGAATGATGCATAACTTGTACGAAATGGCCAAACACACTTGTCACTTTTTTCATAATTTATTCGCATATAGACCATTTATGTTTTTACACGTTATCAAATTTCAAAGGAACGTCTTTTTGGGGGATAGGAGATCGGAAGAAAAAATGTCATCAAATACAACCAAGAGAAATGCAGTGGAAAATACAAGTAGAAGTTGGAAAGGAAAACAAGAAATAAATGGTAAAAAAATCCGTATATCAGTACCTAGTGCAATGATTCTGAACTACAAAAAAAAACAAAAAACCAAAAATTAGCTTTCTTAAGCTTCCTCCTCGGAAATACATCTAGAAACATGGCGATTGCTGCTGGAAATCACTGTGTTTCTGGGCGATCCGCTAGTTTCATAGATCGATGTAGCCAAGTAGAACGCGTTGCAAGCGAATTGAGAGAAATACATCATTTGAGCGATCGCTGGAAAAAAAAGTACATGAGGGGTTAAATCGGATCATCGTATCATCATCAATAACGTTTTCTGTGTGTGTGATTTTGACCCAACGTATTTTTTCTTGTCAAAAAGCCCCAAAAAAAAGGATTATCTAAAGAAAGGAAGAGGAGAAGTTTCAAAATTGAGTTTTCCCAGAAAAAAGATGAACATTTTTCCTTCTTCTTTTTTTGGGTTTCCTTTTTTCCTTATTCTCACTTTTTTGGGGGAAAATCCGGAAGAGCACAACACACACAACTTACGTTCTAGGACTTGCACGAATTCATGCTCCAAACTTCGTTCGTCATATGAAGCCCAGGCACGAAGGATGTGGGAGGGAAGGTTTAGGAAAAGATTGAGCACGGAGATCAAAATCGAACGCATCACCATTGCCGTCTTCTTTTTTGGATTACCGTAATGGACGCGTTTCACACTCTGTAATTTGGAAAAATTAAATTATATTTTAAAAGATTTTGGGACCCACCGAAGTGTTAGCAGTGATAGAAATAGCTAGAGCCACATGAGCTTTGTTATCCAAGCTCTCCGTTTCACCGGGTGTGGAAAATCGTTTGGTTGTTGTTCCACTGATGGCATATCTTCGATCTACAGTAACCCGATCTAAGCCATCCATTGAGAATGGAGAGTAACAATGAATAAGGACCAAGAAGTCCAAAGTTATCCGTAATAACGAAGGCACCGCGTAGAACAAAAAGATATCTACCAAATGAATATGTTTCCAAGCACTTTCGTGGAACACATCATATTCTCCACACATTTTCTCCTTATCCCGATAAGTTACAATAGCGAGTGTGTAGATTTGAAACACGCTTACTGCTCCAGCCAAAATTCTGAAAAAAAAGTTTTTTTTAGTGAAAATATTGCTCATGTTCTCACTTCAATGCATTCCTTGGCTGCCTCCAAATAGTTCGATATTTGAATGGATGGAAAACTGCAACGTATCGGAGAACAGACAAAAAGAACCAACACCAAACAGAAAATGCTGATGTTGAGTGAATTAGGTAGATGCCAAACTGAAATTCGCCAAGTTAGGAGAGCCGTATATAAAAAAGGTTACCTTGCAAGTTGTGCTTAGGACCACGGTTGGAACTTCTCCTTTTGGTGTGATGTGGAAAATTGCTTGCATAAGAAGAGCGCATAGTGTGATGGAATCTCCGATCTAGAATTGAAAAATTGAATTTGTGAAGTTAAGAATTTCGACAATTTTCTATAAAAAAGATATGGTATCAGCTCTATTAGAATCTTATCTTATACGTGCACTGTGAGCTCAATCATCTCGATTTTTGTGAACGATATTAGATTGGTTTCAACTGATAAAACATTTATCATAAATTCACCAAGATTTAATCAGTTGACAAATTTTCGATATCTCTTAATGGAACCGAGATAATTGAGTTCAAAGTGTACGAAAAAGGTGGGCTCCGATTGAAGCGAATACCGCGTTACATGCTTCAAATGTTATTTTTTTTTTTTGTAATATTCTTTCAATTTCCCGATCCATATTCATTTTTTAGTCTCTCGCCTATTGCCTGTTTTACAATTCTTCTATCTTCACTTTCCTTAGTCTTCACATTTATTTTCAGCGCTTTCCTTCATACTGATTTTTCATCTATTCATCAGATTCCCACGTTCGACACACCACCACATCGCCTCTGTCTCACACTTCCTTCATTCATTTGATTCAATTCTCAGCAACCACTAATTACACACATTGCTCACCACTAAACTTTGCTCCAAGTTGGAGGACCTATTCTCAGAATATTTGTTTTCGTGTTTTACTCGTTCAGAAAAAAAAAAACAAAACTTACCGACATGGCAGCCAGCGGTAATCCCGACGTGGTTTCGAAGCGAACAACGCTTTTCCTGAAGAAGCAAAAACATGATGGAAATCAAAGATCGTCGACAAACAGATTAAAATCAGCAGCCACATGATCAATAAAGTCAACTCACCTTGCAAGTCGTATCAGCTTCCGTAAGACATATGTGTTTAGGATGACCCCAGCTATCGGTACAGTGAAAACCATTATCATATACGCTTTTTGAAGGAGATACATTTTTGAAACACGTAAAATATCTCCAAAGTGATGTGATGGCCTGAAATAAAACTTGATTTGGTTCAATTTCCGGGAAGATACGTCAAGAGAAAAAAGGGAAAGGTCGAAGAATAGGTTCGGGTTGATTTGAGTTAAGATATCATAATTTCGGCAGAAAAACAGGAAAAATGAATTCTATTATTTTTCTAAAAAAATTTCAGACAGAAAAAAAAATAATTGTTCTAGCTTCCGTTTCAAATGTGTGGAACTAACATTATACATTGCGGAAATTGAGGGTTTTAAATAATTTTTAACTTTGCAAAATACAACTAAATTTTCTGCTTTTCAATTTAAACAGCATCAAAGAAATCAAGTTTTCGAAAGCAAAATAAGGTGCCAAAATAAAGCCCGATGCTTCCAGAACCCCAGAAACTGAGCGAAAACAAGGATTTCTAACTTTCACACGTCAGACAGAAAACCTCTGTCTCTGTGCAAAGTTAAGAATAGTCGACGAACGACGCATGAACCCCTTTGCGCCCCCTGAAAGTTTTGATTTAAACTTCGGATAATCTGGTCGTGTGCCGTCAGACCGCTCGTTTGGATAGGCGTTTAATATATTATAGCGGTCAAACCTTTTCTAGCGCATCTCAGCTGTCTAGGCAGGCCAAAAAAGTTCTCAAGTGTTTTTAAGAGCTAAAAATATGAGAAACACATGTTTTGAATTCGAGGAATGTTGTCAGAACTATTTGCTCCTCTTATGGAGATAGATTAGTACGTTTGGAGGAGCTAAAAATGACTTTGCGTGCGGCCATTCCCCCTATCCAAATTATTCTCATTAATCTAGTAAAGGTGAAAGTGAATCATTTCTCATCAAACTTCTTCTAGTGCCAATGAATGCAAAATGAATTATGTAAAAAAAATTGCCGAGGGTGTGTGTGTAGGTCTGTGTGTGTCAACAAGGATGAGGACATCTTCCTTCTTTTTTACGATACAAAATTATGGCGATGATACGGATTCTTCGAGGATCGAAGTACAATTATTGTTGATCTAAGACTTTGGAAACGGGATGGAGAAAGTGGAAAATGTGATTTTAACTACAAACATAATCTTATAAAAATTATGTCAAATGTGAATTTCGAAAAAACTACAAAAACTTGAAAAGGAGATTGGAAGGAACGATTCATCAACAGAGTTACTTTAATCTGACTCAGAAAAATTAATTCTCATTCAAAACGTTTTTCATGTGTTATTTCCAACGTCTGGGTTGCAACAAAGGATTTTCTAAGCCACAAGAAATATTCGTCACAAGAAAAAAAAAAATAATGATAGGAATGATTAGATTTCCGTTTCAAAGGAGCTTTGAATTAAAATTCTGGATACAAAAAAATGAGGTTTAGAAGAATCATGATTTCTTTAAAAAATCAGCTCTCTCAAAAAAAGGTCTTTAACAAAATTATGGTCCATAAAAACTCGGGTCATGAGAAAATGTTTATCCCTAAAAAGTTAAGGTACCTAAAAATGCAAGTCCTCAACAGAAAAAAACCAAATTACAGTACTGGCCAAAAAGAATGTGTCGACAGGTTAAATGCGTCGACAGGACTGTAACTTTCTTCAAAATAGAGCTAAAGTGTCAAACTTTTCTGTAAAATGTAGCAAATAACCCTCGACAAAATATTCTAAAACATGTTTACCCAGAAAACGAAAAACAACTTTTTTGGCAACAAAATTCACTTTTTGGAAAATTTCGGATTTTTGGATTTTTTTTTGTTTTCAAAAGTCTGACGATTATGAATGTTAAAAATTGATTTTGATCTTGATTTAAAAATTTATTCATCATCGTTTTCTATTTTTTCCAAATTTTTTGAAAAAAAACTTCCAAAAACCCGAAATTTTCCAAAAAGTGAATTTTGTCGCCAAAAAAGTTGTTTTCTGTTTTCTGGGTAAAAATGTTTTAGATTGTTTTTTCGATTGTTATTTGCTACATTTTACAAAAAAGTTTGACACTTTAGCTCTTTTTGAAGAAAGTTACAGTCAAAAAACCTGTTGAGTTAACAGTGTCGACGCATTCTTATTGGCCAGTACTGTATATTTTTAGAATCATCATATTTAAGGACCATAATTTCAATAATAAAGCCTTCGTTTTAAGCCAGTCCCCCACTAGAAGCCGTTGCGAATTCTGATGATGGCATGGATAGTATGCAGATTTGTGCACGAATATTCATTAGAAGGGCGGGACATCGGAAATGCGCATACCAAGCATTTCTTGCTCATCTCTCGTAGTTCTAGGGACTAACTCTTTCAGACATTTACAGTAGGACAACAGAAAAAAGAACTGAACAAATATGAAGGTTCCAATTTTTATATATCTCTTTTTTGGAGAAACATTTGCAATCGTTAGTTCCAAGAAGGAAGTATTTGCATATTAAACGGTTTGAGGATTTCCCTCTGGGACCTTTTCATTTTTAAAGAAGGCGTTCTTCATTTTTAAAGAATCCCATCTATGTATAAAAAAGGCATTTCAAGTAGGTTAGGCGGTCCGGCGATGAAACAAGTGTGACCTGAAGGAGTTCAGCTTCTTAGGGTCCTCCACTCAAGTCACAACGTCTTCAAATATTCGTCCTTGCTTAGCGATTTCACGTGGGATGGCTGCTGGTCCGACTACGCTATATTCCAACCTACTTGGTTAGAGTGTTGCAAAAAAAACATGGCACTTATTTCTAGAAAAAAACCAAGTCGACCAAAAAGAAGGAGTGGGTGTATCGAAGAAGATATATTGGAGAAGATAGCTCAAGAAGAAGAAGAAGAAGAAGTTCAAGACACGCACTGCTCAACTAATTAGAATGGAAGCGAAGATATGGAAGGCGTTGGGCGCCCTAAGAAGCGTTTTATTCAGAGGTTTTTCAGTGAGGGTACATTGAAAATTAAATGAAGGAGACCTGGCATCATTCAGTGGTGCACCAAGTTATTTCTAGAATTCAATTTGACTATACGCACGAATTTTATGCCGTTAAACCCTATTCATTTCCTTTTTTTCTGGATTCCAGAATTTTAGAACTTTGATAGGTTGTTCAGTGGAATGAGCTGAGCGCTATGCACAATGAAAAAACACTGGAAAAAAACAGGAGGTGTCTGCTTTCGAAAAAAATGATCGAGGTAATTGGTGTCTAGAGAAAGAAGTTTGGATTTTTGAACTAGAGGTTCTGGGAAATCTCGATTTTTGAAAAATAAAAAGTGCTGAAATAGAGGAACGTCATTTTCCGAGAAAAAAAAGTTCGAGGTGTTTTAGAACGCAAAAAAAATAATTTGGGTTAACGAGCATTTACAAAAATTGTGTCCAGAACAATTAAGGCTCATTTCAGAGATCCAGAAAGTAATGATTTTTATAAAAATGTACAGTACCGCCCAATAAGATATAAAAAACATTTTCGGTTGATTTTATGCCATTTTTATTATTTTCAGGAGTCTGGAGTTCGGCTTTTCAGTTGATTTTCTGTCATTTTGATCATTTTCGGGAGGCTGAATCCCGGCTGTCAAGTTTTCGATTACTTTGAAAGTTTAAAGGTGTGAAACAGACCTAGATTAGAAGTTATAGAAATTTTTGGAATTTTCTAAGGATCATTGTTTTTCAGCTTTTTGCCGATTTCTAAAAGATGCCTGTTTTTTTCTGATTTTCAGTCCAAAAATTAACCGAGAAGGGGTGTCTTTCAGAAATGAACATATAGCTGAAATACTAGGAATATTCATAAAGTTTCGTGACTTCGAAGTTTTCAATCTAGGTTTGTGTCACATTTTCTGAAATTTTCAAAATGATCGGAAACTTGACAGATAAGATAGAGAACTCTGAATATGGTCAAAATGGCAGAAAATCAAAAACAGTTTTTTGCAAATTATTCAGCAATACTTATGTTTTAAAATTTTAATCGAAATTCACGAATATAATACAAGTTGGATGTTCCCATAAAACAAATTCCATCGTCCGTGAAGCCTAAATTGATCAGAAGGACACGATGAAATAATTTCTTCCCCTACCCCCTGTTCGTGGTACACGAATAACTAATTATCATGCGTTCAGGAAAAAATGGCCCTCGCTCATTTCCAAGTAACAATCGGAAACAACACCTAAAAACACCCAAGGATTTCAGAGGAAAAAAAACACAAATGCAGGATGAAAAAACAGCGGAGAGAACTAGAAAAAAGTTGGCAGGAAAAAAACTCAAAACGTTCCGATTCTTGAAAAAATGATTGACAAGATCGCCCCACAGGAGGAGGAGGCAATTCAAACTTGTTTGAAGTAGAGAGTAGAAGATCACTACTACTACTCAAAAATCTCATGTTCTTATTTTTAGTCGACCATTCTTATTTCGAAAAACGAGAAGCTCCAATATTCCCACGCTTCTTCGGACGTTCTGATTCAATTGAAATGGGAAATGAGACAGAATGAAATAAAAATGAAGAGCTATTCGAACTTCCTGGATGTGACAAATGAATTACACTTGGTCTGGTAGCCTTGTTTCGGGGGTACATGTAAAAGGATACTTTTCTGCACGTGTTGGAGGGGTGGGGACACAGATAAAAAATGACTGACGCATTGACCGAATGTTGACCTAACATGATTGGAATGAAAACTAGAATAGAATAGGTTTGGCGGCTAGAAAGAGGACTAAACCAGAATATTGTTGCCATATATTCCACTAAAATTGAATTTTTCCATTCAAAAAGGTAGACAAGAGGAGGGTGGGTGGACACGGGGAAGTGTCTCTATCTCTTCTATTGCTAGTAAACTGTTGGTCGAGCAATATGAAAACGTGTCGGAGAGAGAAATGTTGAATATGTTTCCCTATTTGATCACTTCCTGAAACTTGGACCATCTCTTGTTTTTGGGAATGATCAGAGAAGGTGGTTGGGAAATAGCTAGATTAGCTGAAACATGTTTTTGCATCTCGATCATAGAGGATTTTTGGAATTGAATGTTTTCGAAAAGTGAAGAAAGATGTACGAAGACATCGAAAAACGAAAATCATCGTGGGACAGGACAAACAAATACATTTTGTGCTTTTTGGAACAATGAGGGGACGATGAAGAAGACGTCGTCGATGTTAAAACCCGAATTCTAATGAATGCCTCTTTCTGGGAAAGGGAAGGAATCCTAAATTTCGCGTTGACCTTATCAGAATTCATTTATGCTCTAAAAAAGAAACACTTTTTTGCGTGCCTTCCCCCTATGAATACATCAGTGTTTTCAAAAATCCAGAAATCATTGTCAAAATGATCATACATTCTGAAGGGTGCTACTATGTGACACCATCTTTAAAAAAAAGGAAAAACAACAAAAGTTGGAAACGTATGTGTGCACAACAAAACAAAGGAGAAACGTTTTGTTTCAAAAATCACTAAAAAATTTAGGAAACAGTGCAGAAAGATTAAAGGTTAAAAATTGTATTATACTGTCATTTTTTTGGTTTGAATGATCAGATTGTTTTTTGCGGTGTGAATAATAAGCGTATCAGATCAGAATAGGGTCGAGTGAATTCAAAAAATGTTTGTCTATCAAAAACAAAAATTGAATATTATATAGCAAACTAAAAGAATTAGCTCTTACATGATGTATATTTACCATAAACACTCTAATAGAACGCCACTCCCAACTTTTAGCGTTGATCCAATTTATCTCATTTCTTGTGAAAGATATCGAAAAGTGATCAACTGACAAAATATTGCTGATATTATGATAAACATTTGGTCGGTTTTCCACTTTTTATATCTCTCACAGAATTTGAGATAGATGGGCTCAAAGAAGTAGGGTACGGGACGTTCTATCAGAGAGTTCAAGGTAGTTTAAAGTACAGTAATTTTTAAAACTTGTATACTGTAAAAACTTTAATAGAATTCCCAAAAAACCGTCGAATTTGAGCTTATTTATCTCATTTACTGTGGGAGATATCAAAATGTGGTCAACTAATAAAATGTTTATTATATTATCAACAATGTTTTTTTTCAGTTGACCACTTTTTCATATCTTCCACAGAATACGAAATATTCGGGCTAAATATTAAAAGTAAAGAGTCATACTATTAGAATGCCTCAATAACCGTCAACTTTAAGCTCATTTATTTAGTTTTCTGTGTAAGATATAAAAAAGTGCTCAACTGATAAAATGTTTCTCATATTATCATCAATATTTTTTAGTTGATCATTTTTTGATATTTTCTAGAGGAACAGAGTAAAATTAGCTCAAAGTTAAACGCAAGTTTATGATGTAAGTGGTTGTTAGCTTTTTGAAGACTAAAAAATATTTATAACAGAGCTACAAAAAAGTCAAATTAGACCTGAAAGAACAAAAATCGCAAAAGTTAAAGAAAAAACTACAGTAATCCACGAACAAAATATTAAGAAACCCGTTTTTCCAAGCAGTGAAGCTATAAGCATTCGAAAATTTAAAATTTTCAGTGTTGATTTCTTTATTTTTCCAGAAATAACTGACAAAACATTCCGAGGCTTGATTATCAAAGTCCAGACAGGCATTGAAAAAAAAGAAGATTAAGAATAGAAAAAAAGTAGAAAAGGATATTTTGAGAAAATCACGTTTTTCACGAGTAGGTGGGTACAAATTTTGATTTTCTAGTTTTTTTTTCTATAACTACTATTTACCATAACTGGCTCAAAAATGGATTTTTTCTAGAGAAACCGTCATTTGGAATAACAACCTGAAAAAAAGGAGAAGCATAGACGTCAGGTGAAAATTGAATATTTCCGATATCCACGCCACCCTAGGGTGTTCGTTGTTTTTTGGCGAAAAAAGTTCATCAAAACTGAATAAAACCATAAAAATTTCAGTAATAGATGCAGCGAAGTTTAAGAAATCGTGTCTCATTACCTTTTGCTTCCTTTTTTGCAAACAAATTGCTCCAAGCTGAGGTCACGACAACTAAATCGGAAAAATGAAGGACAAATGGAAAAGGGGGTGTGTAAGGGTGGTGGTGTTGGGATTAGGGCTGAAAATAATTGGTTTCCGAATGAAAATAGCAGAAAAAAGGTTTTCCAGCTTCATTACAAAAGGCGTTGGAGGGAAAGAAATGGGATTGAGAACAAAGAATAATTCTTAAGAAACGGGAATCAGACTTCAAATTGAAAAAAAAAGGGGAAATAGGGAATCAGTGGTGGTGGCATCGTCACCAAACACTAAAAATAAATCTAAAGATTTTGTGTCTGATCACCTTCTAGAATATTAATAGTTCTCCATGAAGATACTTCGTGTATACATAGACGACCATGGACCAACAAGATCAATATTTTTAATCCAGAGATTTTTAAATTTCATGTCTGAAAACATTTTCACCTGGGCTATCTTTTCTGAATTTATTCGTTATCGAGTTTCTCAAAGTTCACCTTCTCTAGTTCTCAGATGAATCATTCATATTGTAAAAAAATGCTCGAAAAAAAAAGAAAAAACTACGCAGACTGCTCCAAGTTTCTGCCTTTTCCTCATGCCCTCATCGGCTCTTCAACGCGGTCAAAATTAGCTTGATTAGGTTAAAATCGAGTGTGCGTGATAAACCGACCGAGTCCTTCTCGGCCTACTTGGAAAGGATTCGGGTTTTCCAGAACAAGAAAAAAGGAAGAAAATGTTTGAGAAGGTTCGGGGGATGTGGCACTTCATGCTTGAGGACGAGGCTCCGGCCAACAATGATATTTCGAAGAAGAATGAAGGTTAGCCATTGGAGGGAGGCAATGATCGTGAGAGGCGAAAAATGTGCGCTAATGAAAACTCGGAATATATATGAAAAGTTGAACAATTGTAAATGTCACATGTCAATGGAGGAGGTTAAGCTCCGTGAAAAAAAGACGGCCTTTTGTCTTTTTATAGGACTTTTTACAAATTAAAATGGACACTTGAATGAGCAATTAGGAAACATTTAGTTTAATTTTGTATTCTAGAAAAGAGTTACTATTTTTTTCTGCCAAAATATGTAGTTTTATATATGCGGTAGGGGTTCGTTCAGTTTGAAAGCCTTCTGAAATATAAGTATATTGACTTGCTAGTCGATCGGTTGTAAAGCGAACCTATCTGACAGATCATGTTGGTGGGAGTCTATAATAAACAACTTACTTGATAACATAACATTTGTATTAAAGGGTCGACCATTTTATTGTTCCAAGGTATTTCCCAAAGGCCATTTCTATCAACTAGGCTCATGAAATTTTTGTACAAGTATAGTACATCGAAAAATTAAAATTTTCAGAATTTCTGCTATTAAATATATTTCTCGTTAATATGAATAGTTTTTAAGTTTTCCTTTATTTTTCACTTTTTTATACTTTTGCACACTTATAGCCCTTTGTTTCATTGACATTATCATGTTAGGGATATATTCCCATCAATCAATTCATGAAACTTTTACCGTATTTCCTGTAATAGAAGCCTATGGGCTTCTACTAAAAAAAATACGGTAATTCAAAATTTCAGAATTTTCGAAACTGTGATTTTAAAACTCGACAATTGTTCGATTTCCGAATTTACTGATTTCAAAACTCCGGAATTTCAGAATTTTAGAATTTTAAAATTTTTCGGGAATTTAAGATATCCTGGATTTTGAAATTTGAGATCCGGGAATCTCAGAATTTCATAATTTTGGAATTTTGGAATTTAGGATTGCAGAAGGAAAATTTCGAATTTTCAAAAAAATTGAATTTCAGAATTCATAACTTCCGAATTCTCAAATTTCTGAACTTTTAAAAATAACTCATTAAAAAATAGAAGCCCATTGGCTTCTATTAGAGGAAACACGAGAACTTGCTTTTTCAAAAACTTGGCACTAACAATCCACTTACCGTAAAATCTCACTCCCAAGCTTGAGTTTATTTTTCTTGGCTTCTATGCAAGGTAACAAAAACTTGATGGCCGATAAAAGAGGGACATTTTTTAGAACTTTTCAAACATTTTTTCAAAAAATTCCTTTCAAAAAAGTGATTTTTTAAAAAAAGTGACATTGTGATTTTTTTCCAAAAATTTCAAAAAAAAAAATTGTGAATTTGTTTAAAAACTATGTCAACAGATAGAGAAATGCTTAAAAATGAGTTTTGCACTTAAGAACATCTTGAAAAACGATTCTCCAAGGACCTTTTAAAAACGTTCTCTTGTTAGACAGGATCCAAGATAAACTGGCTCAAAGTTTACAATTAGAAGTCGATTCTATCACTGGTTTTATGTTTTGTTCAAGAAGTTAGTCATCGTTTTAAATCATTAATGGAGCGAATATGTTCCGAATTTTTTATTCAAATAATGTGCTAGCCATGAAAATGTATCCAAATATACAAAAATGAAGTTTCAGAATCTGAACAAATCTGAGCAGATGAAACTGAGCGAGAAATATAGACCCTAAAAATCTATTGCACACAACTTGTCGAAAGAAAACAAAGGCAAGAAGAATATACAATTAAGCTGCCACCTAATTTTCGTCGATTCTTGGTGGTGGTGGTCTCGAGACGTCTCGTCGATGAATTTCTCGATTCAAAACATTTCGCTTTTTTTCGTATCTGAAAATAACATTTTGCGTTTGTATTCCCCATCGCTCCTCACTTTTTGACAATATCGAACACTTCCTGTTTGTAAAGCTTCATCATCAAATGCTCGTACTCCGTCAGCTGCTCGAAATTGAACAGATCCCACTGCAATGCATTTTTTATTATTGTTTTTATATCTCTTGTCATCTTTTGCGACGGAATACCTCCAGCAGGTGGTCCAGAGAGGAGTCTGATTGAGCGTACATCAGTAGCCAGGGTGGAAGTTCTTTCTCTTCGATGATGTGAAGGTTCGCATTAAGATCCACTTGAGAACGGCTAGCGACATTTACAGATTCGGTTCGGAAGATTGGATTGGAAATTCCAGGATGCTCATATTGGGTTCTCTTCATCTCTTCGCTGGAAAATGTTGAAGTCTAAGGAAATGATTTGAAGAAAAACACTCACTTGTAATAGAACACTCCCTTCTGTGGATCAAAAATCTTCTTCCATCCTGGCTTCAGACTCTCATGGACCAGTGGGTGAACCCAATGAGTTCGCCGATTGGTATGGTCCACGTAGTATGGCTGGTTTTCAGTAGTATACTCGACAGCCCAGTTTTCTGGGAGCGGCAGGTGGTCACTTGAGCAATCTGAATGAAAATTTTCGAGAATTAAAAAATATATATGAGGAAAAGCTTACCACATGACGAGCGATACTGCTGGATTGTCATTAACTGTTCGCTGGGAAGCGTTTGAAGAGATTGGAACCTTGGAGGTTGGGAGGATGTTAGTCCCTTCTCGCTAAAAATTTTGAAGGCATATTTATTTTTGAAACGCGAGTTTACCGTCTATTAGCTATCTGACTAGTGCACGTTCACATGCTTCTAACATAATCGACTCAAATTACAAAAGACTCACCCGACACTGAGCTCTCGCATGCCTTGTTCCACATTCCCAATCGAGTGCGACGCGGTCAGCGACTTTCTTGGCACGTATCGAAGTGCTCCTCTGAAAAACGCGTTCATTATCATAAATATCATTGAGTTATCACCGTCGTTTCATCGAAAACCGATTAAACGGCACGACACGGCAATCTAAAGTCAAGGCGGCGACACTGGCGTCCTCCATGGCTCGTGTGCTTTCTTCTTCTTTAAATAAAAGTAACAACACTGAGTGTTTTTGAGGGATATATGTATCAGAAAGTTTTTCGGGGAAAATTCGTTTCTCTCCGTTTCAGATTGGGGTTTCTGCCATCACGAGTTTCACAAAAAAAATTCCGAAAAGTATTTCGATGGACTTTGGAACTGTATTGTTTCCCCCAGAAGCAAAACTAGAACTACAAATCGGGAATAAATGTAAACGTTATGTTACCTGTTGAAACTTCTCGACGAGAGAACATTATTATTTCGTACTCCGAATGAGGTGGACGGCTCATCCGATGGTTCTGTGTAGACATCATTTTCACTGAAACACAGTAATGTGAGTTTGATTGGAACTGATTTGTTATCACTACAGTAGCCTTGCTGGCGTCTGTAATTATCAGAAGCATTTAGTTAGAAAATTGTACTATTACCTCTCTTATCACTTTTTGAAACTGTACAGTTCCAGTTTTAGAAACAATGTTTTTTTGAAATTTCGAGTTTTGTTTTTTTTATGATTCATTGCTGATTCAAGCCTCAAAACCTCACCTGGCTGTAGATCTCGAATGTAACCTCTCGAATTCCATCTCCTTCAGATCATTGATATCGAAGGAGTCTTCTTGATGCTCCAAATCGTCTAGATCATCGGTTTCTTCAATACTGGGATTTCCAGAATGATACATCTCGGCTTCTGAAGGTGGTGTACTTGATGGTGGAGCTGATACGTTGTTCAGAATAAGCGTCGATGACGCGATTGGGTTTCGTTTTGTTCTGCTTACAGTAGTAGCTGAAAAATAATAAAATTTAGGAATCGATCTCTCAATAATTTCAGTACCTGCTAACGATGGAACGTTTGGTGGGCTCTCTCGTTTGACGTATTTGCCTTGTGTTCCTTCAACTGATGTCATTGGTTTCCTCCGGGTGAATAGCATACTGAAAAGAAATGAAACCGTTGGTTGGTATGAAACTGAGGATATAGGGATATATGCATATTAGATTGGAATCTTAAGAGTGAGGTCATATATGCATATTGCGCCAAAAAAAAAAAAGAAACCGGAAAAGAAGAAAGAACAATCTTTTGAATCTAAACTTCATCTGAAAGTGGCCGAAAAAGTAATAAAACAGGTGGTGGTGTCGGCGCTTTTTTTCCTCCTTTTTTTCTTAACGATTCTTGTGACCTAAATGAAGACATAAAATGGTGACCATGATACGAGTTTCAGGACACTGATGTTGCCATTTTGGCAGAAAGAGAGAGGAAGACAAGAATGTGTGACTAATAGGCAAACATTATAATAAGTTTTCGCCTGTGAGTCTCTCCTCCCCAAGAACTCGAGGAAGAAATGTAACAAAAAGTATCTTTTGCTCTTGGTGCCTCCAGGAGATGCGCTCCGGAGGATCGAGAAGCTCAACGTCAGGATAAGAAAGTTGGTCGGCCGCGGCGGGTGGGGCACAAAAATAGTGGAGTGATTCCGGAGAGTCAAAACAGCAACATGTGTTACTAGCCAACGACGTAATTCACTGTGCGTATTGTGAGTGTGTCTCTGGCCTGTGTGTGTGTCTGTGTTGTCTGTGTGCCGGTGTCAACCAACTCGGCGTTCTGAGACGTGATGAGAGAACCGAACCGAATTGAACAAGAAGGAGCGTAGGACATAGGAGGCAAAACTGTGCAAGAGAGTATTTAGATTAGAGACGCAGACACAGACAGGGAGAGATGAATAGCAGTACAGTACGGAAGGGTTCTCCAACGCTGGGCAACACTTTTGGCCCTAAAGCGAGATGCATTGACGAAATAATTTGGAGGAAATGCGGCGCAGAGTGGTATTCACATGTTATATGAATAAAAACAATCAACGAGAAACTAATTAAAAGAAGAACGAGAGTGGAACAATGCCGCCGTTGTAGGAACAGTGAAAATGTTGTGTTTTGGTGGAGGAGCTAAGCCTAAACTTTGCTTTTTGACGTGAATTTTTTTATCCTGTCTTACAAATGTTTGCGCTGAGCAAAGTTCTTAACGACAGAACAAGACATTAACTAGAATGGAGCATACAGACAAAATCAAAAAATGATGATTGGTGATAGGGAAAAAAATGCATTCCGGTTTGGTGAATCACATGTTTGTTTGTGCCTGATAGTATTATACTTTTCTCCAAATTTAGGAGTTCTCAAAAAAAAAAATGAAAAATAGAAAAACTCACAATTTTCCAACAGGATTCTTTGTATCTCAAGAAGGCCAACCAAATAAGTAGCCAAAGATAATTGAAATTGTTTTTCTAATCTCTGAGACCAACCAACCCCCAAATTTGCGACGACGATGGATGGCGAAGAACGAGAAGAATGTGCGAGATAAACACCGTATACAATATAAACATCTCCTTTCTCTCTTTCTCTCCTTTATCTCTTCTCTCTCTCTCTCTCTCTCTCTCTCTCTCTCTCTCTCTCTCTCTCCCCCTCTCTCTCTTTCTACCTAACACAACTATATCTCATCTACCCTCCCTACCCGCCTGACCCTACTTTTCGGACACTGTTCGTTAAATTTGCATACTGTTTTGGAGAATGGAGATTTTCGGAAGTAGGCGTCAAAGTGCAGGAGGAGGCAAAACATGACGAACATCATTAAGATTCTATCTTAATGTTTCTTCAGAGACACATCCGCCTCCGTTGCGCCCAAGGTAAAAGAAGGCAATTTGTTGCAAATTCATCGGAAACTCGAGAAAAAAAGTTTGGAAAAGAGGATCTGATTTTAATGACAATGGAGAGAAAATGTGGTAGGAGGATTTGGAAAGTGAATGGGATTTTTGCAGAGGGAGTGAATATAAAAAGTGAATCAAAAAATTTGTTTTTCGAATTATGTGATTTTTGGTGTTTTTCAAAGTTCCTTTTTTTGAAATGAATGTTTTCCCAATTTTTTTTACTTTTCCATCAAAATGTTTTACTCCGAATCGTTTTAAAACATTGATTTGTTAAAAAATACATTTTTAGAACTCGAGAATGAACTCCACCAAACTGTCAACTTCGATCCAATTTATCTCATTTCTCGAAAAATGAATCAAAAAATTGTCAACTGATAAAATGTTTTTCATAATTTGAAAAATATTTCGTCAGTTGACCAATTTTTGATATATCTAATAGAAACCTAGATAAATCAGCTTAAAATTTAAAGTTGGGATGCCATTCTATTAGAGTGTCCACGGTGACTTCAATTGAAGGTTCAAAGAAAAAAATCCTAAATGAATTTTTCCTTTAATTTTCGAAGTCAACAATTGTTATCATTTTCTAAAATTGAGATTGACGATGGAAAGTCATTAAAAATACAGTATTTTGTAGTTTTATTAAGAACATTTTGGCTACATTAAACACTTTACTAGAACGCCACCCGGACCGTCCACTTTAACCCTATATGTGTCACTTCTTTTGAAAGATATCAAAAAGTTGTTAATTAATAAAATTTTCATCATGTTTTCAGCAACATTTTATTGGATGATCACTTTTTGATATCTTTTACATGGGCTCAAATTTGACGATTCCGGTGGTGTTCTATTGGAGTGTACCGTAATTCAACTAATAATATATTTTCAAAATGTAATCACCCATGATACTAGTTTGAAAAATCGAATTTATGCGAATTTTTGCATTTTTTAAGACTAGTTGTAATACAAAAACTGGCCAAAAACCGACAAAAACAAAGACAGTCAATGTTTTCATGGATATAACAACTATAATCTTCTTCTTTCTCCCTCCACTTACCAGTTTTGTCATAATCCATTTGCAAAACTTCTTGATATGGAATATATATATATATATATATATATATATATATATATATATATATGTATCAGCAAATCTCTTCTTATAAATCAACACAATACAGATAATGACACAGGCGCGACAATCTTTGAAAAAAAAAGAATTAGATCAATTATATGTAATGAATCGGGCCGACAACGACGGCGGGGGTCGCCACACATACGGTTTCGCGTAAAAACATGAAATACGTCATTGTTTTCAACCTTGACCAAGTTTGACATATTTTTATTGGGAAGCAGCTTATCTGTGTCTTGTTCTGCAGTGCGGATTTTCTGATTCACCTGATTTGTGATTTCTTTTTCAACCCAAATGTGACCTTTATGGACTTCCGGTGGTCACCTTTTTGTGCATTTGTATTTACTGTCTGTGAGTCTTCAGGTCGGTCGGTATGCAAAGAACTGCCTATTTTTGGATTGCTGGATGACGCGAACTTTGTGTCTCACACCAAACAAATCTGAATGTTCAGGCCGGCTGACCCTGCAAAGAGTTGACCCCCCCCCCCCTCGATATTTTGTTCTGTTTGTGTTTTGGGGGCAATGGTATCAATCGAAAAGAATGAAGAAGCGTGCGCAAGTCAAGAGAGACATCGTTAACCCGTTCGGCATCTCCCATATTTGCACTATTTGTTCCCAAAAATGTTGTGTTTCATCCAAAAATTTTTCCACAACTTGACTCTGTTTTCTTTTGTGTTCTTTTCTGAAGGTTGCACTTTTAAAAGGCACATTCATATTGAAATAAAATTTTATTTGACCACTCATTTCAAATTCATTACCTTTTCCGGCTTTTCAAAGTTTAGAGCTTCTACCAAGAAAAAGACTAATTTGAACTTTTCTGTGATTTTCTAAAATTAAATGTGTCACCCAAGTTTTGAAAAGTACTCGTAAACGTCAAGCTAATTACGCTCCATTTCTGTGAAAAATATCAAAAAGTTGTCATCTGACAAAAGTTTTTTTTTCTAGTATCAAAAAAATTGAAAAATTCTGGAAAAATTTCAATTTCGAAAAAGTTCTGAAATTCATTCGAAAGAGCAACGATGAATCTGCCTTCGTGGGCCCTGCTATAGTTTCTTTTAGAATCAAAATTTTCAGACCAACTAAATTGGATATGATAGAGCTCGACGAGTACTACAAAAAGATGCTATGCGGAATACTGTATCTTGCCTGCGAACAAAGTTACAGGCCATGAAGTGACTTTTTTCAGACGTGCTGAGCCGGGCCGGGCCGGGCCTGCTTTTTTCGCTCTTTTTCGTCTGTAACTTTGTTCGCAAACAAGCTACAGTTCTTTGAATAGTATCATTTGGTAGTACTCGTCAAGCACTATCATATTTAATTTAGTTGGTCTAAGAATAATGATTTTGAAAGAAACAATGGCAAGGCCCGCGAAGGCTCGGGAAAGGCCCGGATTACAAGTATGACCCATTGTAAATTTTTAAAACTAAAAAAAATAGAGGGTTCTGAAGATTTAAAAAAAGTTTTTTGTAGTTTTAAAATTTGGAGAAACTAATGAAATATTTGTGATATTGTGGTTAACAATTTATCAGTTAACAACTTTTTCATACATTCAACAGGAACCGAGGTGAATTGGCTCAAAGTTGGAAGTTATAGGGCCCTTCTATCACAGGTTTTCGGTAATTTTGATGCTTGTGTTCGAAAACAGTTTTAATATTGTTCAAAAATACAAAAGTATATATTAAAGATTAGTTCAAATGGTAGCAGTACCTAACTCCCCTTCTTATTCCCATTTCTTATTTTTTTACTTGAAACTGTTGTTCGGTGTCTTTTGTACTTTTGTTCTGAAAAAGTCAAAACAACAAAAGAAACGCTGTAACCCATACCTAACAAAATCTTCAACGTTTCAGGAAGAATCGCATTCTCTAAAACACAAAAGAATGTCATCACACCCTAGAAAAAGTTCACACCCACTTCAAATGCTTTCTTCTTCTCCCCTCTTCTCTTGTCAGTACTCGAAAATGCTGTCTTTGGACTTCTACTTTTTTCTTCATCATCTCCCTCTCTGTTTTTTCTTTTCTCCAAAAAAAGGGATGCGCCTTGATTTTTGAGTTTTCGTGTCAGAGCGTGCCTGGAAAAGTTCGTGTGCTCAGGACTCTAAGGTCACCCCTTCTTTTTCTTCAGAGTAATGTGCCCGCGGCAAATTTGTTTATATATTCTAGTATCCTTTTCTCTCCATATGAATTGTTGATGTTTGCAATCAACAAAAAAGCATAGAACCAACTCTCCTTTCTCTCTTTTTTCTAAACCCAATGGTTTCCTGCTTCTCTTTTTGCTCTTTTTTTTTTAATGCCATCGTTTTTCTTTTTCTCTTCTCTGAGCTCCAATTAATTTGTTTGCCAATTCGATTTCCATTACGGCAAAATAATCAATTCCGGTTCTTGACCGATTCGACATCCCGAGACTACTCTCCTCCTCTCTATTTCCTTCTTCTATTCCCGAAAATATCGAAAATGCATACAAATTGTTATGGGATATGGAAAGTCGCAAGTTTTTTTTGGGTTTTTCCTTTCTGTCAAATGCTGCCCTTTTTCTATACCCTTTCCACAATTTTCTGTGGGTACTTCTTTTTACAGATTCATCATTTAGGCTTTCTATTTTGGCGTATTTTCTAAGGTTTGATTTTTGTATCATTTTCCAAGTTTTGATCGTTCTATGACCCTTATCTATTGTGTTAAGATGCAGGGTTTTTCTGTCAGATGACGAAGATGAACCTACCGTTGTAAAGTTCAACGACGATCTTCTATATCAATACCCTCTTTGGTGACTTCTCATTTTTTTCGTTTTTGTCTACTATCAGCGGTTATTCTGAAAGTGAATCAATTTAGGTTACTCACTAATAATAGTTTTCCTTAAAATTTGAAATATGAAAAGTTATAGTTGAAAAAGGTTATTTAATCTGAAGTAAATCTCAATTACTTGGTTTTTCAAAATTTTTAAATTAAAAAGATTTTCTCTCACAAAATATTTCTATTCCTATGATCTTTCTGGAGAGGCGCGTATCGGAGAAACCACTGTCATAAACTTTTGAAATATGAAAATATGACAAATGTAATTTTCTATAATTTTGTTTTTACTTATTTTTCCTAGCTACTGTGATTTTTGAGATATGCGCCTTTAAACAAAACTAGCGCTAGTAAAGTGAAGTAAAAGTGTTTCAATTTGAAGGCCCATGGCTCAAAACCTACTGGAGCTAGGTCAAAATTGCAAACTATGAAAATTTGTAAAACTCAGTTTCCTATATACCGTACCAGTCAATGAGGTATTTTCTCTTTTACAGCAACTTACCGTTTTCTGACAGTCACCTGGTTTTTTGAGTTTTCATTACAGAAACAGGTCAAAATGGGTGTCTTACAAAAACTGGCAAATATCTGAAAAACCAAGAATTTTTTTAAAAATTCGGTAAATGCAAAGTTTTCAATCTATTTCTGTTCCACATTCTCCAACATTCTCAAACCGGAAACTTGATAGCTGAGCTCCAGACTCCTGAAAATGGTGAAAATAACCAAAAAATGAAAAACAATTTTTTTTTCATCTTATTGACTGGTACTGTATCTCATTTTCTAAATGTGGATCACAAAGTTTGAAATATTTTGTCAGTCGACCACTCGTTGATACCTTTCATGGAAAATGAGATAAATTGGCTCAAAATTGAAAGTGAAGGAGTCATTCTATTAGAGTAGCTACGAAAGTTTCTAAAAATTGGAAACATCTATTTTTAAAAAGTTTTACTCCCGAAAAATCCTTGTCTTTATTATTTCTATAAATGTTTATAGTGTTCTATCATTTTTGATTCCATTGATGTTCAAGTGAAACTTCTTTAGTCTCTTTAATCTTCTTCTTTTTATATTCTTCCCCTTTATCATTTTCTTCTCTTCTTCTGACTAGTTCCTCTATAGATATAGTTCCTTTATAGATATTCACTAATCCGTTTCACTTTTTTCTCCATTTCATTTTCACAGTTCACTTTCATCCTCCACCTCCCCCCTTCATCACTTCTCGCTTATCCACTTGTGTGTTTTTGTTTGCACTGTTCCAGTTGTCCAACCATGTTTGTTAACAAAGTGTGCTTTCTGGCTGCTGGAGAGAGAAAGCGAGAAAAAAACGACGCCCCGGCTAAATTCAAATATATTCAAATCAGACGTTTTTCTTTTGTAGCTTGGTATAAATTGTGACGTAAAACTGGTAGAGCTCAAATTCTCTCTTCTTGTAGATCAACAATCAGATCGCACCACTTGTTCTTTGTTTTGACTTGGATTTTCAGCAATTTTGTTTTGTTCTGTCTATCTATTTTGAACTCCGACCTCTTGTGTCAAATATCTTCATCCTCCTCTCATTTTATTTCACTTCATTTTTTCGGCTTTTGATGTTATTTTCAGATGTTCCTGCTACTCCTTCTAACAACGTCGGCGTGGGCGGATATAGCCACATATGGATATCATCCGAAAGGTGCAAATCCAACTTTGTATTCTCCAGAAGATAGTGTTCTACAACTTGATGAAATTACTTTCAATGATACTATCTTTGGACCGCAAGCCGGTGATGCAGGATATCTGGTGGAGGTATGTAAATCTTTAAAAATTGAACAAAACCTTTATTCCTTTTAGTTCTATTCGGATTGGTGCGGTCATTGTCGAGCTTTCGCCCCAACTTACAAAAATCTCGCCAAAGATGTGGACGGCTGGCAGAGCATTGTGAAAATCGCTGCTATCAACTGTGCAGATCCGGTTAATGAGCACGTGTGCCGTTCGAATGGTGTCCGATTCTTCCCATTGATTAAGGTAATTTGATACCTAGTTCAAAGGCACAATCATACAAAAATTCAGTATTTTCCACGTGACTCGATCAACTCCACCGAGGGATCTCAAATCAAGCCGTACTCGACGGTTTCTGAGATGAGAGGACAGTTGACAAAAGCTGTGATGGATGATTATGCACTGAATCGGTATAAGGAATGGCCAACGTTTGATTTCTTGAAAGAGTGAGTGGCGCGTAGAATACTGTATCAGTTTTGAATTATCAGGTTTATTTCAAAAGTTCTAAGAAATTAAAACTGACTATCTCAGATTTTTAGAATTCACCATTTCACAGTTTTCACAATTGAGGAATTCAGAATGACCGATTCTTCAGATTTTAAAATTCAGAAAATTTAGAATATCAGAACCTTAAGTTTTGTGATATCATAATCTCAACGTTTCAAATTCTACAAATATTTTCAAATTTATGGAAAACTTTGAAGCTAAAACCTGCAATTTTCAAAATTTCGAATTCTCCGAGTTCAGAGAATCTCAAAATCCCAGAATTTCAGATTTTTGAAATAAAGTTCAAATTTTCAGCGTTGTCACATACGGAGAACTTTGGAACGAGTCTTCATCATCCGCCAATCATATTGCCATAATTTTCGAAACCAACCAAGCTAGTCTTACTGGTGCTCAAGTACGGATTTAAATCAGAAAAATTACTTTTCATTTTTAATTTTCAGTTACTCCTCGACTTGAGTGGCAACCGGGACCGTCTGGTTGCTCGTAGATGCCTTAAAAGCCATCCTCTTGCAGAGGCTCTGAAAATCACCGATTTCCCATCACTGGCGATTTTCAAGCGTGGGGAGCGTAAACCGGTTTTGATTGCCGAGTAAGTATTGAATTCATCGTGCTGCTGAAATTGAAAAACTTCAGGCTCCGCCGTTTGTTGCTCCGTGAAATTGACCAATTCCTCGGAAAACCAAGTGACAATCATCTTCAAACCATTCACTTTAGTAGCAGGAAAAATAAGACGATTGATTGTAATAATAATCCAGAATTGTAAGAAGGAATTTCAAACTGTAACTTTTAAAACTGGTGAATTTTCAGGTGCAAACCAAATTATTACGTTTCCGAAGTTGACATGCTCAAGGCAATGCGTTATGCTCTATTCCGAGAATCCGCTAGAACTGGAGCCCCCCTTCAAGCTGCCAATCTCTCAGCTCTCTATGAGTTTACATCTCTCTTGGCTGATAACTTCCCAACGACTACTGTAGAGGGTGCCACCGATAACTCGACTGTTATGCACCTTGATAGATCTAGCCGTGCCGTTCGCGTCTTCTCTCGGCTTCGTGACTACATTGCCGAGAAGGGACTAGATGCACCAATCAGTGTAGAAGATTGGCAAAAAGAATTCCTGGCTGCTGAGGAGGAGGCGGGACATCCATTCCCATTGAACACCAACTGGGATCACTGTGCTGGTTCTTCTACCCAATATCGAGGATACACATGTGGACTGTGGACCACTTTCCATGCATTGACAGTTTCTGCATTCAAAAATTGGCAGAACAAAACTAACGGTAATTTTGGAAAAAGATACATTGTACAAAGAAAATTTCCAGATGTGACCCTTCCACTCCCACCACTTCAATCTATCCGCGACTGGGTCGGATCGTTCTTTGGGTGTAATCATTGCAGAGATCATTTCTTGAAAATGACCACTGACACTTTCAAAATTGAAGCTAATGTAAATATTGTTCAGATTTTTTTGCACAACATTTTTTCTTCAGGTCCGCCACCCGGAAGACGTCTACTTGTACCTCTGGAAAGCCCACAACAAAGTGAACGCTAGACTTCATGGAAGAGAAACCGAGGATCCCAAATTCCCAAAATACCAATTCCCAGCCAAATTTTTGTGCCCAGACTGCAACACCAAGGGATTCTTGAACGAAGATGACACTCAACCCTTCCTCATTGACTATTACTCTAGAATTCGTCCATTCTCCAATTCAACTCTCATCAAATCTTAGATCCCCTTTCTTTTCCTAACCCCAAAATCTTCATTCCGTTCTCAAAACACCAACTTGGCTACCTTCCCGTCCATCTCTCCACAGTATAACATATTCCAGGAGACACACACACTCCGCATATACAAAGCCTTATTCTTTAAAAAATCTTTAACTGAGATCCCTTCTTTTTGAAATTTATGCATTAATCAATCTTGCCATAATTATTTATTCTAGAATAAACGAATTTTTATCTATTTTATGATACATATGTATTTGCATTCGAGTTGAAAGCGAAAAAAAAATTTTGGGGTGAAAACTTGAAAAAATGGAAGAAGTGATAAGAAAGAAGCCGGCATTGGGGCGTTTTCACGTCTTTCTTTTTTTGTATGTGTACTCACTGAATGTGACAGCACTTTTTGAAAAAAAGTCACATATTTTCGGAGGCATTAGTTTCAGAGTCAGGAGTTTTAAGTTTTTTGTCGGAAAAAAATTTTTTTAGGGAATCTCAATGCGGTCAATTTCTGAATTTCTGAATTTCTGAATTTCTGAATTTCTGAATTTCTGAATTTCTGAATTTCTGAATTTCTGAATTTCTGAGTTTCTGAATTTCTGAATTTCTGAATTCCTGAATTTCTGAATTTCTGAATTTCTGAATTTCTGAATTTCTGAATTTCTGAATTTCTGAATTTCTTTTGAATTATTGCATTCAGTAATTTTTGAATTATTGCATTGAGTAACTTTTGGAAATGTTGAATTCAGTAAAAATCCTAAAATTTCGAATTTTTCAAGGTTCAGAAAGATCAGTATTGTGTCTGTGAAAGTTTTGATTGGTCCGAAAATGACAAAAATCGCCAAACAAATACCCCTTTCGTCACCCGAAGCTATTTTTGTCATTCATTTTCTTTGCCGACTTTTTTTCTCCTCCTCAGCACAGTGTCGTCTTGGTTTTTCACTCTTTGCGCGGTTTTCCAAGCTGTCCTCCGGAAAAAGAGAGCTCACTGAGTGAGCAACCAAAATGTGGACGCGCAGACGATCACCACATGATGTCTGTATATTGCCGAAAATTGACCGGCTTCCGTTTTCGATCGTTTTGCACTCCGTGCTCGCGCGCAATACGTTCGATTTCTGACGAAATTTTTCATGGTTTTTCAAAGCTGATTTTTTTACTAGAACTGTATCAGTTTTATTATTTCAGTCTCTCAGAAAGCCAACTCTTGATTTTCTTTTTCCATTTTTAATCCAAATTTTTGTTCTAGACCGAAATTTCATTCTCATACCTACCCGTTTCTTCCAAGAAATTCACTTTGCACTCGTCTTCTAAATCGGCAAACAATAATAATAAATACCCATATCCGATTACCTATCCAATTACTTTTCCACGACTACAGCCTATATGGAAGCCACAACAACTACATTCACTTCTTCTTCCACCCCCACTTTCTCTCCTTCATTCCACTTCATGATCGATCATCTTGTTGCTTTTTGTCAAAAATCCTCAACCGAGTGCACAAAAGCCGCGCACCGGTGTCGAAACAATGGATCGGCTAGCTCTTCGTTTCCAACCCGTTGTCTTTTGGCCCTCCGTAGTGTCCACTTATGGCGCTAAACAACTGTTTTCGCTGGCTTCATCTTCTTTCCGTAAGCAATATTTGTCTCTTCCTCCTACTCTTCATCAATGTTTTCACTTTTTTCTTGTTCGTCCTAGAACTCAAGTGGAGATAACACATTTTTTTTCTGGTGGGATCGTTATGTCATACATTTAGCATTTGTCTAGACCTTGGAATGCGGGTAAATTGTCATAGGGTTTTTTGGTGCAATACGTTTCGTGAGCATTTCTCATAATATTTTTTGAACTTCAGTTCTGAGATCAGTTTTCTCATTTTTGGGTTGTTTCACAATACATCATCGAGAACTGTATCATTGAGAACTGTTTCATGCTCACAAAATTCGTGAATGTGATTTTGAGTGAAAGCGCTATAAATCTCTCTAATGGAAAACTCTATAAATGACTTTCTTGCTCTATTATCATTACTTTTGAAAAAGATATTAAAAAGTGGCCAACTGTAACAGCGTTGGTGAGGCTTTCTATTAGACGTTTCACGATAAATAAGCTTAAATATTTGCTAGGATTCGAATTGTGCATTTACAGTACTTCAAAGAAAAATGACTTTTAAAAAATTTTGAATCGAATTTTCAACTTTTTGAAGTATTTTCAGCTCCTCTATTTATCTTTAATTTAAAACATTTTGTAAATCTTTTAAACAATTTTTAAAGAAATCCTGAAGAACTTTATTTTCGTCCGTTTTGGCTGGCTGATAAAAAACTGAAGATTTGAGAATCAGCGTCTTTTGAACCTATTTATGTGGAGCGTATAAAAGGGGCTAAAATCTGAAAAACCGAAACTTTAAAATTTTTTCGAGATTAAATCGAATTTTATGCAATTCGAGAATTGAGTTCCAACTGGTGTTTTTCATCGAATTTTTTTCTGAATTTCTCAAATATTTTTTTGAAACAATTCTTGAAATTTTTCAGGGATCTCCGATTGTCCTACAAAATATTACAGCTAGTTGCTACCCCGTTCATTGCCCATACTTAAAGTTACAAACTGATTCATTAAGTGTCATAAGCGACATCATCCCCATTGATTTCAATTGCCTACTTCCAAGATCTTCCACTCCCTCTCAATGCATTTTTTTCACTTTCTCATCAGATCACTTTCTTTTTCATTCACTTCTTCCTTCTATTATCCATCAAACAAAACCTATTCCATCATCAAGCATCATCATTCTTGATAGCTGCTGCTGCTGGAATGCTGCTAGCTGCCTAGGATTGTAATTTGCATCCGAAACAAGAAGTGTTCATATTGCGAGGAGCGGGAATATATACTAGTTGTTAGCGTGTGTGGCTTATCTCGTTTCTTTGAATGACCTCGATTTTGACTGACCATCTACATAAGAAATGCAAATATTTGTTGTTTATACCGCTTTCTCTACAGTTCTTTGTTCATTTTTTCAAATCTAGCTCTTCTTATTTTCACTGTGAGCTTAAAATGCTACTGGCAATTTCTATTGATGCTATTACAGTATTTCGCAGGTTATCAGCGTAGTAAATTTTCAAAATGAGCGTTAAACATCGATTTTTGTCATCAGAAACAAATTTCTAAATAAAAATCCCTTCTCTACCACTGATAACGTATACAACTAATTTGAATTTTATTTATTTCAATTCGCGAAGATGACCTCATTCATTTGTGACGATAGTATTGGCTAGTTAATGTGAAGACAATTGCGGCTGGAGCGGCGGTTAAGAAACAGTAGACGGAAGATGACGGAGAGATAGTCCAGCCCCGCGCATTTCGGATTAACCGTGCGGTCAAATATCACAGTGGTTTCTCTTTTATTTTATTGTCTTCTGTCGTTCGCTCTCCTCCGGGGAACGAACTCATCACTTGGACCCCCATATACAAATGGTCAACAAATAATGATGATGGTGTAAGAGACGAGAGAAAACCGCAAAACCGAACACAATCTTCTCCAGTGCGTCTTTATTCGTCGTGTACTTTCGGCTTATTGAACCTATGTTTATTTTATTTGTGTTCCAAAAGCTCCATGCCTCCTTGTTTTGACTTTTGACTCGCATGTATGAACATGTAGATCGGAAGGTCATGTTAGCTGAATTCTCATTCACACGGCGTCTACCATATGTTCACATTACCTTCATATTTGAGACTGTTCTTATCTGATTTTAAAGGAAGAATTGTGAGGTTAGATTCGGAACGCATTTAACCTTCTCAATTTGGTTCTCTTTACATTAAATGTTTTTTCAGAAAATTCAGATTTTTTTGATAAGTTGAGAAAAAAAATTTTCAAATCCCAACATTGTTGAACTTCAAAAATTCATTTTTAGAACTATTTGTTGCATTTCAAGTATTCACTAAATTTATTCTTAAAAACCTGAAATCCTTCTCTGAAATCTTGAGCTCAATGTTTTAGTTTAATATGAGAAATATACATATTTGATTAACTAATAAAATATCAGTGTTAAGATGAAAAAAATTTACCAGTCAATCAATTTTAAAATCTCTTATATAATCGAGTGAAATTGGGTCAGTACAGTAATACATTTGAATCTAATTTTCTTTTTTTTTCAATTAATATTTCGATAGTGCTTCAGACCTGCTCCACCCAAAACATTAATGGTAGATCAAAAATTTTTTTTTGTAGATCAAATGATGCGTCGTTAATTTCAATTATGAAATTTTCTTAGACAGTCTCACTCCCTCTAATGACTTCTGATTTTTTTAAGCTTTTCTGGTAATTTCAATGTTTCATCTCCCGTATTTTTCTTTTCATTTTCACAAGCAGAAAAAAAAACTCAAACAGTTCTCATTTCCAGAAATCACTTCTCCGATTCTCCATGAGTGTGCACCTGTGAATACAATGGTATTAGTAAGCAAGGTAACCAATATTGATTCAGCTGTGAATATTACGTAACATGTTTTTTTGCAGGGTGATTTCATTTGGATAGAACCTGGCAAAGCCGAGGGATCGATCCCGATCGGAGCCCGAGTCATCGACCAGGACCATGGACGGCTGAAAGTGATTGATGATCTTGGAAATGTATGTTACATGAATCTTGGGAATGTCTCCACTGATACCGGTCGTCTTGACCTCAATCCGTTTCTTACTTTCGCTTCACTGCGGGAGAGTGAATCGCGTTAATGTTGTTATCACCGAGGGGTTCTGATAAGTTCCGATTTATCCCCGTGTTACAATTTTCAAAACGGAACAAAAGTACAATTTTTCCAGGAACAATGGTTGTCGGCGGATCGAAGGGTGCGCTTGATGCATCCGACGTCAGTTCAGGGTGTGGAAGATATGTGTCAATTAGGCGATTTTCATGAGAGTGCAATTTTGAGGAATTTGTTTATCAGATATAGAGAAAAACTGATTTATGTGAGTGGCTGGAAAAGAGAAAAGGGGTTTAGATTGAAAAATTTTAGGCATACACCGGATCAATTCTGATAGCTGTAAATCCATACATGGATATTGCAATCTATACAGCAGATGAGATCAGAATGTACAAGAGGAAAAGGATCGGCGAGCTACCACCACATATTTTTGCCATCGCTGATAATGCATATACGAATATGAGAAGAGAAAAGAAGAATCAATCAGTTATCATTAGGTGAATGTTTGCAAATCCACAGTAATAGATGTTATGATCTGATTAGTCCAGTGGAAAATTTTCAATTTTTAATTCCTGAAAACGTATTCCAGAACATTTTAAATTTTTTAAAAAACTCTGATTATATCGAACATAAAAAACCTATCAAGTTCTGCCGATTTTAAAGGAGGCCAGACACCAAAAAAAAGTTTTCCTGATATTTTGCATAGAGAACCCCCATGAGGGGTTGAACTCATGACAGGCAGCTCCGGGGTACAGCGCCGCTACCGGCTGAGCTACGGGGGCGCGAAGGCGCCTGACGACCGATGGTCTACATAAGCGCGGCGCGATTTCGTCCCCCGAACTGTCCCCCGAAATTTTTGATGTCTCGCCTCCTTTAACAACAAAATGCAAAAAATGCAAAAATCAAGATTAAAATAAAAGTTGCGTCCCTTTATAACCGCTTACCCTAAAACCTATATATAAGAAGAACTCTCTAATATTTAACTTTAAGTTCCATTATCTCGGTTCTTTTGAAATATATAAAAACACTTAAATTGATAAATTATTTATCATAATATCACCAAAATTATCTGTTTACTGATTTTTTAAATATATCTTAAAAGGACAGATATAATTGAACTCAAAGTGCATGTGTGGGGAAAGCTTCTATCAGAGCAAATACGGTCTGTCGTCTGTAACCAACAAACAGCCAAAAATGCAAATATCAACACTAAAATAGGAGTTTAAAAACGCTTATCTCGTTTTTCAGGGTTTTTTACAGAAATTTTCAATTACCTATATCTCTAATTTTGTACTCTTTTTATGAAATTTAAGGAGAGATTTCTGTAAAAGTCGTTTCTTATTTCTCATCATATCATTATCATCTTTTACAGTGGTGAATCTGGCGCCGGAAAGACCGAATCCACAAAACTCGTCCTCCAGTTTTTGGCAACAATTAGTGGACAGCATAGTTGGATCGAACAGCAAGTCCTCGAAGCGAATCCAGTTCTCGAAGCGTTTGGTAATGCGAAGACAATCCGCAATGATAACTCGTCCCGGTTTGGAAAGTACATTGATGTACATTTCAATGAGAGTGGTTCTATAGAAGGTTTGGGGATGAAAAATGTCGGAATGAAAGTTGAAAAATAAAAATTCCAGGAGCCAAAATCGAGCAGTACCTTCTGGAGAAGTCCAGAATCGTTACACAGTCTGAAAATGAGAGAAACTATCACATTTTCTACTGTTTACTGGCAGGGCTTTCAAAAGAAGAGAAGATGGAACTAGAGTTGGGTACCGCTGCAGACTACTATTATCTGATTCAGGTACCTCGTAAAATTATATAAGAATTTTTTGAATTTCTTATTTTTAGGGAAAAACTTTAACAGCTGAAGGAAGAGATGATGCTGCTGACTTGGCAGAGATCAGATCTGCAATGAGGGTTTTGATGATCAATGAACAAGAAATCGGGAGTATCTTCAAGCTTTTAGCTGCACTACTTCACATTGGAAACATTAGATTCCGCCAGAATACCACAGACAACATGGAATCTGTAGATGTAGCTGATCCATCAACTCTAGTCAGAATCGCTAAACTTCTAAACCTTCACGAGCAGAATCTTCTCGACGCGATCACCACAAAAAGTCTAGTCACTCGTGAGGAACGTGTCATCTCCAGATTGAATGGTCAACAAGCGATTGATGCGAGAGATGCCCTTGCAAAAGCAATTTACGGAAAGCTGTTCATTCACATCGTTCGAAGAGTGAACGATGCTATTTACAAGTGAGAAAGTGGAAGAACAGATCTGGCATTAGAACCAAAAATTGATTTCAGGCCTTCACAATCCATACGCACGTCTATTGGGATTCTAGACATTTTTGGATTCGAGAATTTTGAGAGCAATAGTTTTGAGCAGCTCTGCATCAATTTCGCCAATGAGACCCTGCAACAGTTTTTCGTTCAACATGTCTTCAAAATGGAGCAGAAAGAGTATGACGAGGTGATATTAGAATTCTAAATATTAAAATCAACTAAAATGGATCGGTTTTTCAGGAAAATATAAATTGGCGTCATATTAAATTCGTGGACAATCAAGCTACAGTTGATCTAATTGCACAACGACCAATGAACATCTTGTCGTTAATTGATGAGGAGAGTATTTTCCCAAAAGGAACCGATAAAACAATGTTGCTCAAACTTCACTCTACCCATGGCCGAAATGAGCTCTATCTACAACCCAAATCCGAACTTCAGAGGGCTTTCGGAGTGACTCACTTTGCCGGAAGCGTGTTTTATAATACTCGTGGATTCCTTGAGAAAAATCGAGACTCGTTTTCTGGAGATCTATCAGCGTTGATTTCATCTTCGAAGATGCCGTTCTTGGCAAGATTGTTTGATGATTTGGAGTATGATACAAGTTCGAGGTAATTTTTTGAAAACTTTAAAATCTAGGGCCTGTATTTCAGAAAGAAAGTTACGGTTGGAAATCAATTCCGTAGATCGCTGGAGCAGCTGATGACTCAACTCACCCAGACCCATCCATTCTTCATTAGATGTATCAAACCGAATGAGTTGAAGAGAGCTCTTGTAATGGACAGAGATCTTGTATTAAGACAATTAAGATATTCCGGAATGATGGAGACGATTAAAATCAGAAGAAGTGGATATCCAATCCGTCACGACTACTATCCATTCGTGTTCCGTTACCGAGTCCTTGTTTCTTCCATTCGTGGACCCGCGAATAGAATTGACCTCCATGATGCAGCCAAGAAGATCTGCCACAAAGTCCTTGGTCCCAATGCGGATTATCAGTTGGGAAAGACCAAAGTGTTCTTGAAAGACAAACATGATTTGGTTCTCGAGCAAGAATATTATCGAATTTTGAAGGATAAGGCAGTGATAATCCAGAAGAATGTGAGAAGATGGCTGGTAAGGAAGGACTTCGAGAAGCAGAGACAAGCAGCAGTTACTATTCAAACTGCCTGGAGAGGATATGACCAACGGAAGAGATATCGACAGATTATTTCTGGATTCTCACGTCTTCAGGCTGTGCTTCGCTCCAGACAGTTGGTATCGCACTATCAGTCGTTGCGAAAGACAATTATACAATTTCAAGTGAGTTTTCTTTTTCAGGTCTTGTTTTATAAATACTTGAATACTAATAATTTCAGGCTGTTTGCCGTGGAACGCTTCTCCGTCGTCAGGTTGGTGAGATGAGAAGACGTGGAGAGAAAGCACCACTCACCGAGGTGTCATCTACGGCATCAGTCATTTCGGACTCTCATGAGGAGGAATTGGTGAGTCTGACAAAAATTATCATTTACTTTAAAAGCTCTGAAGCCGTATTCATGAACATTTCCTTGAAAACCATTTTCCTCTCACAAATCAACTGGAAAGACGTGAAAATTGAAGAAAAATCGTTTTCTTTTTGTAAAATCTTTATATTTTCATGAAATAGGTATACAAATTTCGTGTTATGTTAACAGTCAATTTTATGGATTTCTTGATTCTAAAAAGGTTGTAGGCTAATAGAGTAGTATATAAAGTGCATTATTATCTAAATTTAAACCTAACAGATGCTGGTCTTCAACTCAAAAACTATGTTTTCTGACAAAATGACATGAATGGATAGAGCTAGGAGTTTTAAGTACTGTGACCAAAAATGAAAATTTTTCATTCGGTAGTATTCAAGAAAATTCAGTTCAAAAGCCATTTTCTGACCCTGCAACATCGTTTGAATGAATTTCAGTACATTTTCACGCTCACTTTTTTTTTCGAAAATAATTCAGTTTATTTGTGAAAGGAAAATGTTCATGAATATGGGCTCTGATCGAATGACCTCCCTCATGTTCAATTACAAGCCTTTTATCTCGGTTTCTGTGTAAGATATCAAAAGCAATCAGCCAACAAAATATTTTTGCTATTACAATTAACTTTTTGTCTGTGGATTGACCACTATGTGATATCTTTCACACGAAATGAGATATATAGGTTCAACGTTGACAGTTTGGGACATTCTATCAGAGTTTTCTTATTTAATAATTGCTCACTTTGAAATTTTAGTCCGAATTACTGGATGGAAGAAACTCGAAGGTATTTTTTGATGTTGTTATTGTCGGTGTCTATGGTGGTTATTAGCCTCTATTCTTACAATTTTCATTTCGGGATGGGATTCCTAAAACCTCAAAAACCTGAAAACCTTTCAGGTCTCCCATTTGTTCGACTTCTTGCCATCTGATGGAAAAGACTCTGGAAACGAGAACGACAGCACGGATAGTAGCAGAAGAGGATCTTATTCCAGGCTCCATGTAAGCGAAAAGTGTGAAAATTTGAAAAACCAAAGCAAAAATGTTCAGCCATCCCCTGTCATGCCACCTACCAACATTCCACGTGTGGACTCTTTTATTGATGAGGACTTGAGCAAATTCCAATTTGGAAAGTATGCAGCGACCTTTTTCCAAGCGCAAGCAACAGCTACGCATATCAAGAAACCAATTAAAACTGCATTGCTCACTCATACGGAGCCAAGTGCACAGCTTGCAGCATTGGCATCATGGACAACGATTCTTCGATTCATGGGAGATCTTTCAGATGTGAAACCAGGCTCAACAAATGGGTCAGAGATTTATGTGAGTTCATAGGTATGTTTCTTCGAAAATTCTTGATTTTCAGGATAAGACTCCGGTGATGAGCCGTCTTTATGCAACACTTGGCAAGAAGTTCAGCACTCGCGACGTTGAGGAAGCTCTCTTATCCAGCGAGTACGGAGGAAACAAAACGCTCAAAAAAGGAATGGGCAAAAAGTTGATAAGTATGACTTTGAAGCGGAAAGGAAAGATTGGCGGCTCCGATACATCATCCATTTCCTCCGACAGCGCATATTCCGGATTCAATGCCATGCTGGAGAACAAACCAATGACCAGCTTGGATAAATTGCATTATATTATTGGATTGGGTATTCTGAGGGAAGACTTGAGGTAGTTACAGATACATGACAACTATTTTTCAAAATTTGTTTTTTTCAGAGACGAAATTTATTGTCAACTGTGCAAACAGCTTAGCAACAACCCATCAAAACTCTCCGCTGCTCGTGGATGGATCCTCCTATCTCTCTGTGTTGGATGTTTCGCTCCCAGCGAGCGATTCATCAAATACCTCTTCTGTTTCATACGTGAACGAGGACCAGCTGGAACCGGCTACTCAACCTACATTGAGGACCGGCTAAGAAGAACCCAAGTCAATGGAACAAGACACCAGCCACCGAGTTATGTCGAGTTGCAAGCCAACAAGTCTCAAAAGCCTGTGGTTTTGGCGGTGACTTTTATGGATGGAAGTGTCAAAACGTTGTGTGCCGATTCTGCGACAACAGCTTCCGAACTGTGCAAGCAACTGGCAGAAAAAGTTGGTCTCACGAATTCGTTTGGCTTCAGTTTGTACATTGCTCTATTTGATAAGGTAAGGTCCCCTAGAAAAATTCCATCAGCATTTTTCTACTAGGTATCCTCCCTCGGAAGTGGCACTGATCACGTCATGGATGCCATCTCTCAATGTGAACAGTATGCTAAGGAGCAAGGAAGACAAGAAAGGAATGCTCCATGGAGATTGTTCTTCAGAAAGGAAATTTTCAGTCCATGGCACGATCCAAAGTAAGATACAAAAAAAAATTGAGCTACGCCAATATAATAACTGTGCCCCTTCAGAGACGACGCAGTGAGCACCAATTTGATCTACCAACAAGTGATCCGTGGAATCAAGTATGGAGAGTACAGATGTGATAAGGATGAAGAGCTCGCAGCGATTTGCGCTCAGCAGTACTATATTGATGAGGGCACCATGGATGTGAACAAGTTGGAGAACAACCTTGCATCGTATCTTCCAGACTTTGAAATGGCTGGAAAAGATATGGCGCTAGAGAAATGGACTCAAACTATTATGCATCAATATAGAAAGGTACAGTCCTTAATTTTTTTTTAATTTTCAAAATCTCCCAAAAATCTGATACATACTGTACTTTACAATAAGCCTAATATACTTTTCAGATGACTTCCGGTCATTTTGACCACTTTCAGGAACCTGAAGCTAGATTCTCAAGTTTCGGATCACCTTGAAAATATCAGAGAGTGTGAGACAGTTCTGACTTTAAAACTTTGCATTCACGGAATTTTCGAAAATTCTTACTCAGCTATATGACGAATTCTGAAAGACTCCGGCTTTTCTCACGTTTCCAGTACAAAAACTGGCCAAAAACGGTCCACGTCAGAAATCGACAGATAGCTGAGAAATTAGGATCTTTCAGAAAAATCGGTGAATCCAAATTTCTCCATCTCGATCTGTTTCACACTCTTCAAAACTTTCAAAATGATTGGAAACATGACATCCGACTCACTTGGGTCCAAGACAACGGGCCAAAAAACGCGCCCAAAATAACTTTTAGGCCAGAAGAAATTTTTGAATAATTTCAAATTTGACGTGGATTTGACCTATTTATTTTTAATCAATGAGTTGCAACGAGTGATTTTTTCTCCCGCCGTTTCAAAGTTTGATCCTCAGCCTATTAATTCAGCAGCGAATTTTTTTCTGAAATCTCACGTTTTACTGGGGCATGATTTCTGACCACTTGTTTTGAACTCAAGTGCCGACTCCTTAAAATGGTCAAAAATCAAATGATAAGCAATTTTTTGTATGTCTTATTCACCGTAACTTTAATTCAATTTCTAAGTTCTCCTGTTTCTCATTCAACCATTCTTTTTACAGAAGTTCACTGGCCGCCTTCCCTCTCAAATCGAAGTCAAGGAAGACGTCGTATCCATTGCTAAAACCAAGTGGCCTCTGTTGTTCTCTCGATTCTATGAAGCTCTGAAGTTCGCTGGACCTCCATTGCCGAAAAATGAAGTCATCATTGCCGTGAACTGGACTGGTGTCTATGTCGTTGATGATCGGGAGCACGTAATGCTCGAGTTCAGTTTCCCAGAAATTTCAACTGCTTATTATGGAAAGTGAGTTACTATTATGAAGATATAGGCTTTCCACAAGAATTTGCTTTTCAGAGGAAAACGAAGTACCACGGACACCTGCACTATCCGCTCTGTTGTTGGCGACGAGTACACCTTCCAGTCTCCAAATGCAGATGATATAACAAACCTGATAGTTCTATTCTTGGAAGGATTAAAGAAGAGAAGTAGATATTTGGTGGCCATCAAAGCACAGAAAGGAGATGGTAGAGTTTTCTTAGAACTGCAAATTTGAAGGAACTTTTCATTTTCAGAGAAGAATAACTTCCTCGATTTTGAGAAAGGGGATCTTCTAATTCTCGTGAACGAATTCACCGGAAACACGCTGCTCACCGAGAGCGTCGTGAAAGGAGAAAACTCGCGAACGTGTCTGTTTGGCTTAATTCGTGCGGAAAACGTGTACGTGCTGCCAACTCTGGTGAAGCCATCAAAGAACACATTGGTAACCGCGAACATAATAATAGAATTCTATTCTGTCTATTTTTCAGCAAATATTCCCAAAGGATATGGACATGAGTCTGGATTTATTCAATAACAACAAACAGGTTACTGTAATTGACTATAACGCGGAACCATACACTCTGGAGAATTTCGCAGAAGATAATTTCAAGTAAATTTAAAAGGAGGGCTCTGGAAACGTATGAAAGTAAATTTTCAGCTCACAGGTGAAACGAGTTGGATCTCAAATTTCGTTGATGACCTTGAGAAAGAAGGAGTCGCAGATTGAGAGCTGGAGATTCTCGAGAGATCATATTGAGCATCCACTTTTGAAGAAACTCAATGGAAGGTAATACCGGTTTACAGTCACAGTAACATTCAATGAGATATACAAAAAAGTTTATTTTTCGCTGATTTTTGGTAATTTCAACCATTTTCAGGTGTCTGTAGCTCTCGGCTGTCTCGTTTTCAATCATTTTGAAAATATTGGAGCCATAGGTTAAAAACCGCATTTACAGAACTTTCTGAAATTCCTAGTCTTTCATCTATTTGGCGTTTTTTGAAAGACGTGCAAGAACAAGTGTCTTTCAGAAACCAGAAAACATCTGGAAAACTAAGAAATTTCACAAAATCATGTAAATACAAAGTTTCCCATCTAGGTCTGTTTCTCGCCTTCCAAAAGTTTCAACGTGACTCCAGACTTTTCAAAATGAACAAAATGCTCTAAAATCAACTAAAAATACGGTTTTGTACATTTTATCAAACAGTGCTTTATAAAAATCCTTTTAACTTACAGAGATGATGCTTGTCGTGGGGCAGTTGAAATTTTCGCAGCCATCATGAAGTATATGGGAGATGAGCCTTCGAAACGAAGTCGCCTTGGAACTCACCTCACTGACCATATCTTCAAACTCCCCATTTCTATGGAAGCACTCAGAGATGAATTGTATTGTCAACTTGTGAAACAGCTAACCCTTAATCCTTCAATTATGTCCGAGGAGAAAGGATGGGAGCTTTTATGGATGGCCACTGGACTTTTTGCTCCGAGTGCTGCTCTGGCGAAAGAGATCAGTCACTTCCTCAAGTCTAGACCCCATCCAATCGCATTGGATTGTCAGAATAGGATGCAAAAACTTGCCAAGTACGTTTTCCGTTTTTTAATATGTTTTTAAAGCATAGTTTATTTTTTCAGGGGCGGAAGTAGAAAATATCCCCCACATCTTGTTGAGGTAGAAGCTATCCAGCACAAAACAACTCAAATTTTCCACAAGGTCAGTTCAACTTTCTTCTTAACTCACTTTATCTTCCTGTTTTTGAGGTATTCTTCCCAGACAAAACAGACGAGGCAATCGAGGTGGACTCTGCGACACGAGCCCGCGACTTCTGTCACAAGATCGGCTATCGACTCGGTCTCAAATCGTCAGACGGGTTCAGTCTATTTGTCAAGATTAAGGACAAAGTACTGGCTGTGCCTGAAACCGAGTTCTTCTTTGATTACGTTCGCTCGCTGTCCGACTGGGTTCACACAAACCATGCGATGCAGAAGGACTCCACAATGATACCTATCAATTATCAGGTGTACTTCATGAGGAAACTCTGGTTTAACTTTGTCCCCGGAGCCGATTCACAAGCAGATATCATTTTCCATTACCACCAAGAATCTCAGAAGTACCTGCTAGGATACCACAAGACCACCAAGAATGATGTCATCGAGCTAGCTGCTTTGATTCTCCGAGCAATGACCAAAGAAGGCAAAAATGCTCCACTGGCTCAAATTCCACAGCTACTGGATGACATCGTTCCTAAGGACTCACTAAAAATGTGCTCGGCTAGTGAGTGGAGGAAAACGATTTCCAACGCATACGCCAGAGTGGAGCATTTGAAACCGGACCAAGCGAAAATCGAGTTTTTGAAATACATTTGTCGCTGGCCAACGTTTGGATCAGCCTTCTTCCCAGTGTCTCAATATTCTGACTTGAGTCTTCCGGACAGACTTTTGCTTGCCATCAATCAAACTGGAGTGAACATTTATCACCTGGAGTCTAAGAATCTTTTGGTTCAGGTGAGAGGATTTAGAGTTTTAGATCCACACATTGTTTATTACAGTATCCGTTCAATGTCATTTGCAACTGGACAAGTGGAAATACTTACTTCAACATGACAGTTGGTAATATGTTGAAGGGTAATGAAGGAAAGAAGCTGCTTCTGGATACTACTGTGGTACGACACTTTCATAAAAAAATTTTCAAAAATCATTTTTCAAATTTTCAGGGCTACAAAATGGATGACTTGCTTACTTCGTATATATCACTTTTGATATCCAATCAGACCAATCAACCTTCTAAGCATCGAGAAGTTGCATTATGAGATTTTGATTTTTTTTAACCCGATATGAAAACGTGTTTCTTGTTTCCTCCCAAAAATAAATCCCAAAAAAATTTTCCATCTTTTTGTTTGAAATGCTGGTTCCTTTTGCTCATTTTTCGATTTTTTTTCTTTCCACCCTTCCCCTCTTGAAATTTTTTTTCCGATTCAATTCTTATTATTATTATTCCCCTCTTCATCTGAAAAAAATTGTTATTCGCATTTCTCCCAAAGTATTTTCTTTCACCCCATCTTGTTCACAAACCACTTTATGTACCCCTCCCCAAATCCTTCCCCAAATGTATTGATGACAATTTTCTTTTGTGATTCCAGTTAATTATATTTTATCCATCTTATTTTGTATTTACATAAAAACCATTCATACAAGTGTGTGTCGGAGAAAACAATGGGGAGAAGTTTCCAGAGAAAAAAATGGATCAAAATTCTACAATCTTGTTTTTACGCTAACACTAGGAAAGAGAAACCGGAGCGAAATTGGGGGAAAAATCACGGGATTGGGACAGAAACATAGAAATATTCACAAAAACCAAGCTATGTACAAACTAATAAATTATTTAAAATAAAAACTACACAGCGAAACCCTTTTTTTTAGTTTTTTCAAAACTATATTTTTAAGTTTTTTTGGTAGGAGAGAACCTGGAAAAAAGCAATGTCGAGGGAGCATAAAGAAAAAAGATCGCTTCAGGTTAAAGCAAAAATCAGAAACATGGATTCCAGAATTTCACGGAATGGCGAGAGACGGAAATGGATGAGGCGAGAAGAGAAAAGTGAAAATTGTTTGTTTTGGTTTTTTGGTTCGAGACGATTCTTAAGATATGTCCTGTGAATATTCACAAACTACTTTGCAGTTTTTGGCATGCTAGATGTGCTCGAGTTGCTTGATGATGAGCGATCCTCGGTTGGTGTTCTCTCTGCAGTTTGAATGTAGCTCAAAATATCTCTGCAAGAGACCACCGCCAGAATTCGCTTTGACTCATCGATGATCGGCTAAAAATAGAAAACGACGTTATTCAAAAAAACGCTTCCGGACTCACCAAACAGCACTTATCGGAAGTCATAAGCTTGGCGACCGTCTCGAACACCGTGAAATTCGTGCGTCCATAAACTAATCTATTCTGAAGTGAGCGCAGCACTTTGACGGGCTCTTTGAGCATCTCGTGGAAGTTTCCGCCCTGGTGGCTCATGATCTCGAGAATGATGTCCTTTCTGGCGAGCATATTGACGATTTGATTGAAGTCGTTGACGACTGGAACGGTGGACATCTTCTTCTCGGCCATCAGCTTGATGCAATCTTCGATGGTTGTGTTCAAGCCGATCTGAAATTATTCTTTGGTTTTTGAAAATCTAATTCGTTTAGAAATTTGGTTTTTGTCTTGAAATTCCGTTCAAATACATTTTTTAAGCAGTTGAACTCATACTTGCGGCCGGTCCAAAGCAGGCCGTGGCGGGCCCTGTCATAGTTTCTTTTAGGATTGATATTTTTGACCAACTAAATTAGATACGCTACAAAATGATAGTATTTGAGACATTGTATCATATTTGTGAACAAAGTTACAAGCCAAAAAATTGCAAATGCGGGCCGTGCCGGGCCGGTTTTTTTCGGCCCGTTTGGTTTGTAACTTTGTTCACAAACATGATATAGTGTTCCAAATAGTTTCATTTTGTAGCGCTCGTCGAGTTGTAGCATATCTAATTTAGTGGGNCAAAAAANATCAATCNTAAAANNANNTATGNCAGGNCCACCGCCCGCTTTGGGCCCGTCCGCAAGTAAGGTTGAACTTCTGGACCCAATGCTAGAGGTGACGCGCCAATACCAGCTAAACTACGACGGCGTAAGCTGAGGCGGCCGAACGATGGGATGTACAATACCGGTCAATATGATGTACAAAAAGCTGTTTCCCAGTGGATTTTGGCCAGTTTCAAGAGTCTGGAGCTCGGCTGTCGATTATCCGATCACTTTGAAAAGTTTGGAAAATGCAAAACAGACCTAGAATGAAAACTTTGTATTCACATAATTTTTTTTTAATTCCCGTTTTTAAGCTGTTTGCCGATTTCTGAAAGACACTTCCTTTTTTCACGTTTTCAGCACAAATAAGAGCCAAAAAGGGGTTCTTTTCAGAAATCGGCAAATAGCTGAAAAACTAGGAATTTTCGAGAAAGTCCGGGAATGCGAAGTTTTCCAAAATTTTCTGAATGTTTGACAACTTGAAAGCCGTGCTCCATACTCCTGACTATGGTCAAAATTAAATGAAAAACTTGTTTCTGTGTTTTTATTGCCTGGTACTGTATAGCTGGCGTCTACAAAAATTTTGAGATCGGGAAAACTCAATTTCAAGCACCCGGCCAAAGGTTAGCCCAACTATCCACATCAATAAATTTTGGGCTTCTCATAAACATCCCTAAAATCATTCTTTGCAGCCCTTCTAGTTTTTATACGTGTTATCTTTCGAAAAACTGTTTTTTAGTCTCAACAACCCCTTTAACTTGTTATTGACCCTTGTTCATATATATATTTTTGTCCGCGTTTGCAGAACCTCCCAAGACCAAGCCAGTAGAACATTTGCAAAACTACTAAAAAAAAACTCAAGACCACCTCCCAGACCTTCCGCTCTCTCACTCCAATATGATAACTCCTCTCTCCAGTAGAAACAAATAATAACAAACAGGGCAACTCGACTCTGAAGGATTCATGTGACCTTTGCAAAACTCGGCATGCTAGAAATACTATTGAAGGTCGAGAGGCAGTCTGCCCGACTTGTTATTGAGGCACGAAAAAAAAAGATCGTCGGTCAATTTTTGATATTGTTTGAACCAGAAGGGTTAGGGTGGTTCTTGGTCGGCCACAATCCGGATTTTTTTTTTCTCTCTCAACACTATTTTTTTTTCGACAAACCTTCAAGACGTCGCTATTCCACGTGCCAATTTTCTTCTGGTCCAATGTGGCCTGACGCACGTGAAGAAGGATGGCATCCCCAAAGTCGCTCTAAAAATTGTTTTTTAGGGTACTGTAATTTGTGTTATTATTGTTACCAATTTGAGAACAGTCTCCTGCAAAATCATTCGAGTGGTCAAGAAGAACAATGGAGTACCTGGTTTTGGAACAATCTGAAAATTGAGGTCCACTTGTCTTATTATTCGGACTCTCCTACCGTATCGAAAATTGGGATGAAGCTAATTTTGTTGTGTGAGATGATATTGGCAGCCTCCCAGACGCTGCAGAACAAATTGTTTTTATTAGAGCCCCTATTTTCATTCTTTTTTTTTCTTTTTTTCCGGTTCAATTACAACTGATGGGTCTCCAGTAGCATGAAAAAACACAAAACGCCCCCCCCCCCCGGGTTCTGGTTGTTTATCTGATCTCTGGTTTCCTCTTCGTTTTTTTCTCTCACTTTGTTTCATAATAAACTCAATAAAAATGCGTTGTTGCGTCGTCCTACAAACAAAGAACCGTATTCTCCTATGATTCTTCACTTGTTTACCACATTTTTTTTGAGTGTAATGTGTTTTTATCGATACCCTCATTTTTTTTCCTTACATCATTTGACAGCCAGCAGCCAGCAGAAACATATAAACGTAAACACCACTCAATTATTCTTTTTTTTTTAGATAAACATGCACCCGAAAACAGTGAAGAGGTCAAACTGGGTACCGGAAACCTCCCGAAAATCGGCTCAGAGAAGCGAAAAAAGAGAAAAAGTTCACCTATTTTGAACTCCGCTGCAGATAATATTTCCAGACCCGATATCCTTCAAGAAATCAACCAGCGTCATGGATGCAACCTCGCGATTTCCTGCGGCTACCATAAGTATCGCTGTGAGACAATCTCCCATATTGAAGACACACTCCGCTTGATACTTGTCGCTATTGGTCACCACGGCAGCAATATGTCCGTGTTGAGAGAGAGCGTGAACTGCGGCTTTGACCTGGAAGACAAAATTCTAGAATTTCATTCCAGAAAAATTCCAGAAAAAAGGAAAAGAATGTGTTTTCCCTGCAAATGAATACCTTTGTTTTCCCGTCGAAAACAACCAGCGAGCTGTGAGTTGGCTGCAAGTCGTAGCATGTGATTGACTTCATGAATTTGTGGTATGGATCCGCATGCCGATCTCAATAAGAATAATTTATTTTATAAACAAAAGCCAACTGGCAATCTTACCAAATGCCGAGAGCACTTCATAGCCGCCTTCTGTGTTGAAAATTCTGCATGGACGCATAATAGCGAAATCCTGGAAATTTCATTTGAGGTAGAGATCAATCAGATATACAAAAATATGTTTTTCTGTGGATTTTTGGCCATGTTAACCATCCAGAGCCTTGAGCTCGTCTGCCAAGTTAAAGCTCGGCTGTCTAGTAATCACCTCGAAACTTTCAGATGGAGTAAAAGAAACCTAGATTAGTAAATTCGCCTTCACAGAACTTTTCGCAAATCCCTAGTTTTCAGCTATTCGGTTATTTCTGAAAGACACCTGTTTTTTTCACGTCTTCAGTACAAAAACAGGCAAAAAGTGGTGTCATTCAGAAATCGGCAAATAGCTGGAAAAAACTCGATAAAAATAGTCAAAATGGCCGAAAATCCACTGAAAAAATCATTTTCTCAATATGTCATTGACCGGTATCGTACATATAAACGGATTTCAAAATTCTTACCGCTCTTCTGAATACATTCTCCGGGACACTCATACGTCTACGAGTCATTGGCATTGGTTTCAAACCATCGTCATCAGTTTCCATCGCGTTCTGTCCTCCGGCTCCTCCCGGCGCGTTCATTCCATACTGATACGACGTCTTCCGGTTTCCAGTGTCGCCATTCGCCCCACGCTGAACTTGAAGTCGTGACTGCATGGTGTAGCGACGACGCGACGGAAGTGAAATCTCGCGAATGCCGAATGAACTCCGACGCGAGTGGTCGATGCTGGGCCCCGACTCGTATCTAGAAAGAGCAATTATGCTGAAAGAGGAGGGAGAGAGAAGGAAGATCATAATATCTAGTTGTGAGAGCAGCGTCAAAAAATTTTTCCTCTTTTTCTGATGGACTATAAACAAAGTGAGCCCTGAAACTGCCCGGAAGTGCTGGAATGGAAACCCTTCTAGAGAGTGTTAAAAAAAGAAAATTGATTTTTTCAGAAAAACGGAAAGTGCGGGGCACCAACAGCATTCACTAATCCCGGCGCGAGAGGTGAAAATCCGCCGGAGGGCAAAGGAAAAAATTCGACAACGTGTTCTACATCTAGATTAGCACCTACCCATGATCCATCGAGTTGCCGTACACGGTGACTGGTGTCGTTTCCAACATGGTTCGTTGCCGATTACTGGAGTCGAACTGAAACTTTTTTGTATATGGAAGCTGGAAGTATGAAAATAGAAAGAAGCCAATAAAATCTCTATTTTAAGACCTTTATATGAAAAAAGTCACATTTTTGAATCACTCAGTTTTTTTTTCAAAGAGAAAATATAGTCAAAGAAAACAAGCTCTGCCCAGACGACGCTAGAAAAAAAAAGAAAAAATTTGCACTTTCCTGGTCACAATAACACGCAAAGAAAAAAAAAGAAGCAGCACGTTGTTTACAAGCATTGGGGAATATTCTAAAAATAGAAGAACGAGAGAGCAGATATTTGGTCCGTGTGCTTTCCCGTCTCTCCTGTTTTCCTTTTTTAGATATGTGAGAAAAAATGAAAAAAAAAGCTCTTATTATGACCAACGCGATGTATTTGATAGAAGGGAAAATTCTAAAATAGAAGAAATTCAAAGATTCGGAAAGAGAAGACCGTATGACGAGTCAATCAGAATAAGTAATCTGTGAACGCCTAGCAAATAAAAAAAAACGAAAAAAAGAAGGAAAATCCCAGCGCGTGACTCAAATTTGGACCCCCGGAAACAAGCTTTCAGAAGTGCGACAAATGTGAAAAACATCGTGGATTGGTTCCGTTAAGGGTTCAAAGTACACACACGATGGGTACTTACTGATTAATTCAATTGAAATATAATGCTTCCTAAAGGACCAAAGGATAAGATCTTCTATTTCGGATTTTTCCAAAGTATCGCAGAAAACACAAAGTGTTACAAATCCCGTCTGGAACGTTTTTATATAATCATTTAGCAATTGTGTTTGTCCGGTTTTTTGACAAACCACTATTTTTGTTTTTGGAATGGCGTCATTGTTTCTAGCGCCGTTTGTCTCTAGATCAAAATGTGAAAAGGACAAAGTTTGAAACGTCAAAAAATTAAATAATACAGTTTCTCTCTAATACTTTCCCAACCCATCGCAGCCTGAATAAGATGGAAAAATGTTAATGAAGACTGTTAAAAATAAGACCGACCGAAACATTGGGGAGGAGTAGAAAAAGGTGGGGGTGTCCTCCAAAAGAGGGCAACCGAATAATAACCGATCAGATGTCGTTTTTGTTATTGTACGCGTTTTTTTTTGTTATCAACCACTATCTTTCTCTCGTCCTGATTGCAATTAATACACGTTGAGGGCGGAGAAATGGAAGTTGAGAGCGAAAAAAAGAATCCTGATGGGGTTGGAAAGACTGAAAATGATAACAACAGAAGAACGAACAAAAAATAGATAGATGGATGGAAGAGGTATGTTGGCTGGGTTGTAGTGGCAAAGATCGTTTGGGGCGGAGACAAGAGAAAGGGGGGGGGGAGAATTTTAGATCAAAACACGAGAGAATAGAGAGCTCCAGGGTCTGATTGGGGAAATATAATCAGTGGGAGGAATCGAATTCAGCTGGTTTCTCAAGAAGTGGTTATTAGTTGGGACAAGGAAGAATAATAAAAGTACGCATTTCTTTTAGGATTACGGTAGAACAATTAATCAAAATGAAATCGGGAAGCTGAGATTACTGTAGATCGGCGTTCTAACTATTTTTTTATTCTGGAAGGTCCACGAAACACAGTCCCGGTTAATAAGATATTCAAAACATATTTTTTTGTTGGCTTCCGGCTATTTTTACTATTTTCAGGGTTCCGAAACTTGGCTGTCAAGTTTCCAATCACTTTGAAAATTTTCGAGGGTCTGAAACAGATTTAGATCGAAACTTTAGAACTCACAAACTTTTTGAAAATTCCTAGCTTTTTAATTAATTGCCGATTTCTGAAAACAGCCTCGCTTTGGCCCGTTTTGGTACTGAAAACATTAGAACACAGGTGTCTTTCAGAAACCGGCAGATAGCTTAAAAACTAGGGATTTTTGAATAATTCTGTGAATGCAAAGTTTGAGCTTTAGGTCTGTTTCAACTTGACAGCCGAGCTCCAAATCTCTAAAAATGGTCAGAATAACCGAAAATCAACTGAAAATTATGTATTCGAATATCTTGTTGACCGGCACTAAGTGCATGTCTAAATTGCTGAGGAACAGAGCAGATGTCAAATTTCCAACATTACGTGAAAATTTTCAAAACGTGAATTTTCATATTTCTCCCCGAATGGATTACTCTTCTCAGACGGATTTATTCTATTTGGTGTAATACCTAAAAACAATTCGTTTTTTGATCTACCGTAATCTCTACTGCCATTAACAATACTGCCAGTAATTGGTCTAAAAACGTATTCTAGAAATTTAGAAATTTTCTACAGAACACCTACGCTATCGGCCTTTTCCAGGAAAAAAAGTAAATTTGTCCATACGCCAAAAATAGGATGACACTTCGTATTTTGAGGAACAAATGATAAGCATCTACTGATCAAAAATGAAACATCGTTTGTTTGCCGTTGGTGGTGGTGACCAGCTGTCGAAAGTCATAATGTTCGCTTTTGAGAAAAAAAACACGCAATTTAGTTAACCTTCATTGTTCCCAGAATACAAGCGTCTATAATTTTTTTCAGACTGGATGTGAGCCCCAAAAATTGAGAAAAGAGAAAATGAGCGCGTGCCTTGGGAGAAAAGATAAATATATACTGGCACTGGCACTTTTGAATCCAATTGTCTATTCCAAAAAAAGAGGAGTCTGCCGGGAGAACTGGCGGGAGAACCATGACATCGTGCTTCTTCCTATGACGACAGCTTCCATGGAATCAACAAAGTAGTAAAAAGTGGAAGGGAATTTTTCGAATCCTAAGGGATGATTCTCAAACTGTTTTCAAACCCCTAACTTTGAAAATTAGTTTTCTTTCTCTTTTCAAAAAGAACAGGTTTGGAAAAAAAATCAAAAAAAAATGATTCAAGGAAAAGTAGTCAGCAGACCTCCTGGCGAAAAATACAATAACAGAATGGAAGAGATTGCAAGAAGAGTACTGCAAGAAAAAAGACGGAACCCATCAACTGCCCTCCACGGCCAACCGACCGACCGACCGCCACACAAACAACTATTTGTATGGGGGGACTGCTGTTACTGCTGCTATGTGTTGCGTTCGTTTCAGTTCCTATGTGTGTATGTGTGTTTTTCTTTCAACAACACGTGGTCTTTTTTTTGCCGAGAGTATCTGCTCTTCTTGCTCTTCGGACTCCGCCTCCAAAACTTTCACGAATTGTTACACCAGACATGTGGCAAATGAGAATTGATGGCAGTGAGATGAGAAAGGTGTTTTTCGAAAATTGCCTGGAAGGTTTTATGGGACAGATGGGCTACGGTAGGCGGATCAAAAATCGAGCTTGACTTTTCAGAGGGCTCTCATAAAAAACAAGAAGCAAAAATAGAAAAAAAAACTATTAGATGAAAATAAAAAAGGATTAGAGTAATCCGATTGGGGAAAGTTTTTAACGGATTTTCCGGATTGGGGAATTTTGATTTGAAAATCTTAAAATAACTTTTCGATGGACATAATACATATTTATCCCCGGAAATCAATATCAGCTGAATTGCACACGAGTTTCAAAAAATATGATGAATTATACATAAATATTCTCGTGAGTAGATAAAGTTTCAAATAAAAGTTGAAAACATATTTTTGAGTTTTGGCTTCATAATGTTTGCTTGTGAAGAAAAGGAGGTATAGCGTAATTTGTTTATTAGAAGCTTAGTGCTAAATTATGTCAATTTTTGTGAAATATATCAAAACTTTGTAAACGGATAAAAAATAGCTGATATTATGATAAATAATTCATAAGTTGACAAATTTTTGATGGCATTCACAGGAATCAAGATAATTGAGTCTAAAATTGACAGTTTGAGTGGATTACAATTTGAGCAATGAAAATTTTGAGCACAATTATCTCAATTCCTGTGAAAGATATCAAAAAATTGTCAATTAATAAATTATTGGTGATATCATGATAAATAATTTATCAGTGAGAAAATTTTTGATAGCTCTCGCAAAAATCGAGATAATTAAGCTCAAAAATGAAAGTTCAAGTGGGCTTCTATTATCGGAAATAAAATAAATCAACTTCGATTGAAATACCTCAAAAACGCAATATACCTTGAAAATGAAAATATTCAAAAAATAAAATTATTTTTGCTCAATAAATTAAAATACCTCAAAAACTCCAAAAAATTTGCAGACAACGAATAACCCAGAAATTAGTCAACCGTGCCCGAATCCCTTTTTTGTAGCAAATTTCCAAAAATTATGGATCTCAAAGACCACCTCTCTCCCAAAACCAGTCACCTATTCTGCAGAAATAATAGTATGGGGAATACCGACCAACCGAAATAGTCAATTTCTAGAACATCTTGTTTTTCAACACCTCAGTTGTCCTTCTGTTGACTTCTGACTCACGAAAACATAACTGACAACACCCATCTGTCAGGTTTTTTTCTTTTTTTGTCTGTATGGGTGGCAAACAGTTTGTTGAACTTTTGATTAGGTTTTTTAAAGACAAAATTAGATTATTACAAAAATAACCTTTGTTTATACATAGTTATGCAAAGTAATAACTAGAATTTCTTTTTATCAGAAATATTTTTTTTAGAAAAACAAGTGAAAATAGATTTTTTGCCATAAATTTCTTAATTTCCAAAAAATTACTATTTTAAAAATAAACCTTAAACTTACTGTAAATCTCGGTGGTACATGTGCCGCCGGCTCGCTGTTCCGGCGGCGGTTCTTCTGGAAAAACTTGAGCATTGGCTTCCTGAAAAAATAACAAGATGATATGGGAAAAAATTATCACGAGCGTTGATGTCAAGTCGTATTAAGTGAGGAAAAACAGGAGTGAAAGGGGAGTTAATATCAGACATCGTGGGCCCATGTGAGATGTCCATGAAATGCAAAAAAAATTGAGAAGATCAGAAGAATACAAAAGTTATGAGAGAGGTTTCTACCCGATTTAGAATGGAGAATGGAGAAAAATGAGACATTGTTGTTCTTTCTTGTCGGGGAAGAGGGGGGACCCGAAGAGTCATTTTCGCACTTGTGCTTTGTTTGGGTTTCGGTTTTTTGTTGCTTTTTTCAACTGAAATGATCACATAACCACAAAAAACAAGTTGTACCAACACCACATCCAAGTTTCATCTTTTTTCTTCCTTCTTTTTTTTACAAAAGCCATAATCTATAGAGATAGCGATTAACAAAAGAGTCTGAATAACTTTTAAACTCAGATTGTTGATGAAAATTTTAGGATAGGTTAAAAATAGATTATCAAGAAACTTTTGAAAATTTTAGAATCCGCTCTCCAGTTTTAGCCAAGTTACCGTAAACACTCTAATAAAACGCCACGCGAACCGTTAAGTTTAAGCTCACATATCTCTTTTTCTGTAGAAAATATCAAAAAGTCACCAACTGATAAAATGTTGCTGATATTATGATAATATATTTGTCAGTTGACAACTTTTTGATATCTTTGATTGGAAATGAGATACATTGGCTCAAAGTTGACGGTTTGGATGGCGATCTAAAAGAGTGTGTTCACGGTATATTAGTTTCAGTATCAAAAACGCTATTTTATTGTAGTACATCAATGCTCAAAGACAATTCCCTCAACTTCTGAAACGCTGGAAGTGCTTCAAAAAGTTCAAATCAAACATTTTCTGTCAAAATGATCATGATTGTCTGTGAGAGGAAGAAAAAGTGGGAGGGCATGGCTCAAGGAAACCAAAAAAGAATGTAAACATTCTAAGGAAGAAAAATGCAATGGTGTCCATAAAAAAGGACATTGTTTGATTGTCTACCCACAAAGGTGTTAAAAACTTTCCTTCCTTAAAAATTGGTGGTTGTTCATTACAATGTTTGATCTTCGAAATCGGTTTATTATAGGAACACTACAATAAGACTCCATACATGGAACATTTTGCTATATGTTTCTGATTCTCAAGAAGAAGTTGTTATTATCTTCTAAACAAGAAAAAACAAATCAAATCATAACACACTCTGAAGACAAACGACTACTATCACTCTCAAAAAAATAGAGGAAACTGGAGCCTCAGAGCAGTCAGAGTCATCATTCATGTTGCTATTAATGAGATGGAAATTTGATATGATTTTGGTTCTGCGCCACAAAAACAAGCACAACGGGGGTGTGATAGCCTTCTCATTGTCCTTTCTAGTGTTCCTGTTGTTTTTTTCTGTTATTTTCTGACCACCAGCAGAAAATTGTTTTTCAGTGATGATCAAACAGCAATCATTTGTTTTGTTTTCAGACGAAATCCGATTTTTATCAGTTTAAAAATGGTTTTTTTGTCTCAGGAACTACAATTTTGGCTTCCAGCTCAAATCACCAAAAATAGAATAATCTGATATACTTAACCCAATTTTCTAAAATAAAGATCACTGAGAGATAGTACAAAATCGTACGAAAATCTGTCTACAAAAACATCTGAGAAAATTAAAAAAAGAAAAACAATAGAGTGAGAAAAAACAAAGTAATCTTGTATACACCGAATTGAGTCACAAGACATGATGTATTTTAAAACAAAAGTGGTTGTCAGATTCATTAAGATCAACACAATAACACTTCCGATTAAAGAGCTAATCGGGATATTCTCAGGGGTTCATGAATATCTTTGAAAATGAGAGTGCGTGCCTAATTAGAAAAATAGCAGAAAAAGCGCCGGATCACTTTTTGCACTAATTTATTCTAGAAAATAGTTCTAGCAAAAATCCAAGAACGAGAAAAAAATCATGAAAATGACAATGAAACAATTCGTGAAATGCTCTTATCAATGGGCAGCGTTTGGCTTTTATATCAAAGCCCACCCACACAAAAATCGAAAAAGCTTAGTACAGAGGATCGTACAAGCTGGCACAAGATCAGTGGGGGTGGGTCTGGGAATTCGATTATTCGCCCTCAAGAAACAAACAAAACGGTTTCCAAATGATAGGAATTCGTCACTTAAAAAGCCGCTTGATAGATTCATAGTAGACAAAACAAAATTTGTACTGTGTACCCCCGAACAAAAAAACCGAAAATGTTGTTTTTAAGAATCTGATGATAAGAATAAAAGATGGGATAGGTGATTTCTAGTTTTGCAAAAGTTCAAACTGATCACCTTTGGTTCTGAACAGGTTTTGATCTCTAAGTGAATGAGTTTTCTGGCCTTTTTTGAAGTTTAGTGTTACCCGGACAAAACAAGATCGTTTTTGGTCGTTTTAGGGTTATTGGGTACTGTGGGTTATTGGGTACTGGGGAAAAAGTATACTGTAAGTGTATTAATAGAGAAAAACGAACAAGAATTCGAAAAAAGATGTGTTTCGATTTTCTGGAATTTGCTCGAAGTTGGGCATAATCATTTTCCATAACCTAAATTCATTAAAAAATTTTGGGCTTTGAATTTTTCGGAAACTATGATAAAAAAGTTACCGAAAATTTGTAACTTCAACAAGGTTACTGTAATTCCTCCTAAATCTGATCAGAATACAGTATTTGCTCAAATGGAACTCACCCTATACGTGCAATTTAAGCTGAAAAATCTCGATTCCTATGAGAGATATGAAAATTATATCAACTGATGAAATATTGAGAACTTTATGATAAATAATTTATCAGTTGAAAACTTCTTGTTAACTTTCGAAGGAGCCGAGATATATGAACTCAAAGTGCACGTAGAAAGAATTCGGTCTAAAGGAGATATTATGTTATATTGCAAATACGGTGGATTTTTTGAAAAACACTGTTTTTGGATCATACAGTTCCAGCAGAATTTTGCAGAAGCCGCAATGTGTGTTTCCTTGAAACGAAACTTGTATCAAAGAAAAATTGTCGATTCAAACAGATTCAAAAGCAATAAAGCGGAACACGGTGGTTTGAAACCACCGGGGATGCAATATAGTTTTTTTTTGTTGCTTGTAATGATATTTTTGTTTTTCAGCAAAGAATAAAACGAAGAAAAAATGGAGAAAATTTTCGATTTTGCACTAAACAAGAAGAAAAAATGAGAGGAAGGAGAAAACTCAAATTTCGCTTTCTACGAATGTATAAAATTTCCCCAGCAACAGGTGCTATGGCGATGAAGGACAAGACACAAAAAAAGACTGAACTAACACGAAGAGCATAAAACTGTCAGCAAAATTTAGGAAGCGTGAGTGAAGAGTTCAAAACACAAGTGAACTAAAAGATGGAACGAAGAAGCTAGTTAAATTTCAAATCTGGAAAATCCAAAGGGGTCATCTGGCTAGAAGTTTCACAAAAACATCTTGGAAACTGTAAAAATTGCGTTTCCAGAAGTAATTAATTGGTTTTTCTGACTATTTTTTTTTTTGGTATTTTAGCCACAAACACAATACATAATCTCATACAAAAAAGTTTAATTGTGTCCACATTTTCTGATCCCCATGCAAAGATCACCGTTTACGACTCATCTCGAAGGAAATTAGTCATCTGCTCCGTGACCATTAGCGCCGGTAATTTCCGAAAAAAGCGAGTGTCCCCTTTCATGAATCGACGGCAGGTGGTCCGCGTGTCACCTCGCGCAGATGTTTTCCGTTTTTGGATCGGTATTCTTTGTGAAATTTATGTCTTCTATATTTCCCCAAATATTCCACGTGTTAGGTTACGAACAACTCTGGAGAGGGGAGCAAGTTTACAATGTTTTGATGTTCCTCAGAATGCATAAAGAGTAGGGTGGTCCATCTGTTGCAGATGAATATTGCACCCAACACCTGCCACCTTCACTAATTATCCTATTGAAGCCCTTCTATATTTCTGTTCCTTCCTGTTTCTGCTTCGCTGGGGTCAGACAGAGAACCCTTCCTGTCAGCTGTAGGTGTAATAGTCCTGAATTTCTTTTGTTCTGTCGTATGGCTGGATTTTTTTCTTGGAAATGTTTCTCTGTTGGTTTTGAAGGTTTTATAGGCTGTTTTCTCTATTTTTTGGATTCGAAACACTCTGTATTCCGTAAAATTCCCCTAATGGCAATTTTGACAAATTTCGACTCATTTTTCAAGTTTTTAGAGTCACGGACTACATTTTGACGTTCTCGTTTGAAGCGCGTGGCTTCTTATATAGTAACGCTCAATAGGAAAAATACAACGTATTTTGCTATTGATTTTCAGTCGATCCCACCATTTCCAAAAGTATGGAGCTTGGTTATCAAGTGTCGGATTACTTTGAAAACTTTGGAGAGTGTAAAATGACCAGGATTAAAAACTTTGCATTCACAGAATTTATAAAAAATCCCTAGTTTTCCAGATTTTTACCGATTTCTACAAGACACTCACTTTTGGAATGTTTTGTAAAATTTATAATCGAGAGCTGCTTCACACTTTCCAAAGTTTTCAAAGTTTGAAACAGAAATTCAAACTGATCTGACGATTGACAGCCGAGCACTGGACTCCAGAAAATAGTCCCAATTAACTGAAAAACACGCTTTTATATGTCTTGGTACTGTATATCATCGTTTTACCACCCCCAGCTTGCGTTACAATAGTTCAGTTGGTACACCTTTAATAGACTCACAAATTTTGTACTGTTTGACAGACTTATCTGAACGAAATTGATTTTTTAAAATCTTTTTTTCATTGTCCTAATGCCTTCAAGATTTTGTAAAATTCACTTCACGGCAATTTTCTAAAGTTTCGTCTCAAGATTTGGTTGTCAATTTTTTTAAAAATCGGAAGTTGTTCCCATTAAGTTCCACTCGTCTAGCCAATTGCCGTTGTCTATTTATTCCATAAAACCAATTGACCTTTTTGAGAGATTTAATGTAACTGTTTTGCAAAAATCAAGGTTTGCCCTGCCCACTCAGACTCAACCGAGATTCAAACAGTGTGTGAACCCTCTTGAAAATCCCCGCCATACTCAACTTGTGCGTACTCCATATTTGTCTACTTTTAGTTTCTGGGGCGAAGAGGTGTTCACGCGTGAATGCTACTTTCAAATAAAGTGCGAGATTCCGAGATTCCCCCTCCCCTCCTATTCTGGTGTTCCTCACCGGGAGCAGTTTGTGTGTGTGGTTCGCAAATTTCGAAAACAATAACACTTGTGCACGACACTGTCCATGTTTAACTCTGTGTGTCTATTTGGATGTTACGGATGCTTCACTTTTTTTGGGATTCACTTTTTGGAGAGTCTTGTTCTCACATTCATTTTTGGGGTTTGCCCGCAGATTTTCATATTTTTGAGTGGTTCCAAAGCGTCTATTATTCTTTTTGACATTTTGCCGGAAACCGGATTCCTGCCCCGTGTTCAGTGTACACAAGATTTTTGAATATGATGTGTATCAAAAACATTTCCCTGTAAGATTTTTCTACATATATCCTTTTTGTTTCAATCAAAAGCCTCTACTTCCCATTTAGCACCCATTAGAACGTCATCACATCCAGTCTTCTTCTTCTTCTCCACGCACCCATTAACGGTTTTTGGTTGTAATTTATCACCCTACCACCATCCATAGATCATTCACCTCGTCGTTGGAGGCAAAAATAAAACAGTCAGAGGAAAAAGAAAATTCATTCATTCGTTCACCAGGACGACGATAAAGATATCTATATATGTATAACTGACACATATGAGGAGAATATGGAGGAGATGAGATCAACATGTATGATATGTAAGTTGGTCATCGCACCCTCCTCCCTTCTCCAACGGCAATTGTATTATGTTCTTCACACTTTTTCGATGTGTGTGTTGCAATTTAGAATGCAAATTGCTTCTTCTCCGCAAGAAAAAGAGACTGGACAACTGTTTTTTTTTCGGAGGTTTTTTGTTTTATTTCTTTGGATCTATGGATTTTGAGAGATCTGTTGTTATTACGTGCCGGAAAAGGGATTATAAATTTGGATTATAAAATTTGATATCTTCAGATTTTTTAAATTTTCACAGAATTTTTTCCACAATTTCTTAAAGGCTTAACTGGTTAAATGCTTCAACAGAAGAATACGTGCGCTTTGAGCTCAATTATATCGGTTCCTTTAAAACCTATCAAAAATCTTGATAAAATATTGTTGATTTTATGATAAAAATTATCAGTTAAGAATGTTTTGATATCTCTTATAGAGACTAAGATAATTGAGCTTAACGTGCACGTATGAGGTGGGCTTCTATCGAAGCATTACCGTATATATCAATTAATTTTCAGGAGGTTTTCCCGCTATTTTCAGAATCTCATTTTTGAAATTTTTAATTACTTAAAATTCTTCAGTAGTTAATTTCATTCCTTTGCATTCTTAGAGTTTTGAATTTCTTTTGGGAAGACATTTTTCGGATTTTTTTCAGAGTTACGGTATGCATTCTAACGGCGTATTCGAACAAAATTTAAAAAAAAAAACTATTTTCGTGTCCCCCTTCACATTTTTCAGCCTTCAATTTCAACAGATTCCGTTTAACAGATTTTAGTTTTTTGTGTCTTCCTTCACATTTTCAGCCTTCAATTTTTACTAATTTCGTTTGCAGACTAGAATTCAGACCAATTGAAAGTCAGAAAGCGTTTAGTTTCTTTTCCGGGGGCCAGTTAACTCTCAATGTTTAAATTGAATTATAAAAACTCAAAGTTTCTTATCAGTGATAGAAATGAGCCTCTGAAACTGGAGAATATTGTAATTCTTAGATTTTTCTTGAATCTCCAACGGTGGGCCCACTAGTTCAACTCTTCAAGGGGCGCATTTCAGCGAACTCTCGAGAAAATCAATTTTCTCATGTTATATACCTTGAAAAATTTTATTAAAAGTTTTCTCCCAATTCTTACCTTGCAATGTAATCAGTGAGTCAACCAAAAACTTTTATGTGTCATAGGAAAATTTTCCCTAAATGTTTTCTATGGGAAAATATACAAGCTGAAGTGAAAAAAATTAATCAGATTATATAATTTTCACAACTTTCCAGCCAACCAATAACTTCTCCAATTTTTACTTTTTTTCATTTTTCTTTGCAACTTCTATCTAATAGCACCCTATAACAGTCCCACCGCGATAGCGAAGACTCTTCCATTTAAGTAGAGATTAATAAAACGGTTAGCGCTCCTACCCCCCTGCTCATTCTATTTATTTATGCTTCCTTATATGGCGCATCTCAATAGTCCTAGAAACTACATATAAATGTTTATGTAAAGTTTCTCTCTCTCCATCAGATTTCACACGAATCCCCCTCATTCGCAAGTTTACCAGTTTTCTAATCCCGTCAGCTAAATCCAATCCGTTATTGTTGCTGTGAGAAGGAGTTAGATTGTTGGTGGTGGTCAGTTCCGCGAAAAAAAACCTGAATTTACTGCTTTTGCGCCAAACATCTACGCCAATTCGCGGTAAATGGCATTTTATGACTGTCTTTTCTAAAATAATACAGAAATGATTTTTCTCATTCTTTTTTATCATTTCCAAAAAAATACAATTCTACATATTTTGAGATTCCCTGCATTAATTTTCTAACACCATTTTCCATTTTCTCATCCATTTTCATTCACGCCACGCGAGATCATTAACCCGATTCGTTTCATTTCGCTTACTGATTCCGTTGTTCAACTTCTTCTTCTTCTTCTTCTTTTTCTTATTTCTCGAAAATTTCATTCTACGGATATATTTATTGTTTCGAAATGCCCATCATTTCAATCCACTATAGTAAATGCGTCATTGATACGAAAATTGATAAGGTTGGGCTGATAAGAAGATTCACGTTTCATTTCAAATAGTCGCAAATTTCCAGACACTCTGGGGTCAGTCTGTTTCCCTCATTCACCTTAATTCGATATGTGTTCCCAAAAACTGGGTCAGTACTGATCCCGAGGTGGATCACACCCTCCTCCAAATCAAGCAGTTTTCGTTATCAGTGCATGGTTGTGCGTGCGAAGCTTGCTTTTCTTTTTCAATCAAAACCCCCAAGCGTATTTGCTTTCACACCCTCTCTTTTAATATTTCTCCATTTGCACTCTCTCTCTCTCTATACTAACCCAAAAACAACAACCGTACTTGAAATGACATAATATAGTTTTTTTTCTTATTCTTGTTCTCATCTCCTCAATTCCCTCTTTCTAAGAAAATGGAAAGTGAAAAAAAGATTCGCTTTCTCATGGACGGCAACGCAGAAATTAATTAGAAAACCACAAAATAGGCAACGGGCATTATAAATAACCAGGAGGCAAAAGCAGAGGTAGTCACAACCGGAAAAAGGGCGAATACTGTTTTTATGTTTTTTTTTGAGTGTACCGCGCGGCACGACCGACACTGGCACACGTAGGGTCCCCCTTTTTGATTGCATATGGAGAAAGACACGGTATTTTGCCTCCTCTATGAGCCAGCCGGCTTTCGGGCTGTCCGTTACTATTGTATTTGTACACTGGTTTAGTCATCTGTACACTGTTCTTCTGTTCGTTTCCCCCGCTCTTTTATGCTCTTTTTATTTATTCGGCCATAAAGCTTCATCTCATTAGGAATGGCATATAATGTCTAGTTTATTGGAAGATTTAAATGAGCTTTTGTCTGATTTTAAAAGTTTCGATTTTTTGAAAATTGAGCTCATTTTTCGGAAAAAAAAACGTCGTAGCTCACTTTTCAAAAAACTGATAAAATTCCTAAAAATAGTGAAAATCTTGGAAACCCTTCAAAAATTGCCTAAAAGCTTTTTTAAAATTTTTTTGGAATTTTGCTAAAATTGTTGAAATCCTCAAAGTTCGTGAAAATCCGTCAAAACCTTCGAAAAATGTTTATGAATCCTTTGTAAATCCATGAATTTCCTGAAGTTTCCGAAATTCTTAGAAGTTTCTAAAACTCTTTGGAAAAAACGTGAAAATTCTATTTGAAAATCATAAATTCTTAAAATTCCTAACATTTCTAAAAATCCAGGAAAAACGCTAAAATCTTTTTTTTAAACCTGGAATTTCTAGAATTCTAGAAGTTACCAAAAATGATATAACCCCTGGAATTCTGTAAAGTTCTTGGAATCCTAAACTTCCAGACCTTCTAAAATTCTCGAAAATCTCAAAAACTCTTGAAAATCTCTGAAATCTACCGAAAAAAATCTTAGAAAATCTCCAAAATGTAAATTGGCAAACTCAGTTGTTTATCCAATGTTAAGGTTTCCGATTGGCTCATGAAAGGCTTGATTTTTTTTTGAATATTTCATCAATCTTGAAAATTTGACCGCTCAAATAATTATTCATTCCAAATTTGGATTATTGTCCATTTGAAAACTAATTGTTACAATTTTTCTGATTTTTATCCCATTTATTTTTTCAACAATCCAAGTGACCAATCCCAATTTTCTCCTACTTTCCTTTACAACCCTCAATTTGCAACCATTTCTCCTTCCTGTAAAAACAGTCTGAAACGATCAGTAAAAAAGTTACCGGGTTCAATGTAATTGACCCATAAACTGGCGCATTACCTTGACAAGTCTCTCTCTCTCTCCTCAATCACAGGGTGACGAACGATTGAATGAGAGAGGGAAAAAAGGCGAGTTCGATGACCTTCATGTCTTCCCGACTCGGAATACCGTTATTACTCAATCTCAATCCAAAACACAGTTTTCATTCTAATTTCGAATTTGTAAGGCGGTCTCCAATTTCCTCTGTTTTTGTTCATCTGATCCTCCAAAACCGGTGTTTTCCTCTTGTACAGATTTTCGAATTTATTTGAGATTGCTCTTGGTTTGAATCCAGATTTTTCGAAAATCTCGAGAGGTGCTACCCATCACTTGTATGTTTTTTTTTGTTCACCGCCATTTGTTCGTTGTTATTGTTTGGAAATCGAAATTTTGTGTTATTCGAGTGGACAGTGTAGTGCGAGATGGAAAGATGAATGTACTTACGTATTCAATTTCAACTCGCGGTGGCTTCTTTTCATTGTTCATTTGATTTCCGTTATTTTGAGAACCGTTACATAACCATTACGAATTTTCAGTTCATTTTTCCGCATATCAGTACCGTTATCTGAATTTGCTAAATTCCAATTCATCTTTATTCAAATTTTCAGATACAAAATTATTGTACCCTCACAGCTCAAACCGATCTACATTGTTTCTGGGGTCGAAATGCGGTAAGTCTCTATTCTAAAAACTTGAAAGCGGTGCGATGACAAGCTTGTCACCTAAAAATCTCGAATTGATGATTTTATGTAGTTTCTCGAAACCGACATGATTCGAGACGATCGTTGCTCTTAAGGCAGACATATAGAAAAATGTTCTAAAATTAGGAAATAAATTCGTAGTGTAAGGGATACAGTACCGGGAAGAATGATTTATTTTTCAGTAGAAGAAGGTCAATTTGAGAACACGAATTTATTATAAAATCCAACAAGTTGAAATGAGCAGATTTATAGTTGTTCAAAGTTATAACAAAAATCTATTTTCAGTCAATTATTGGCCATTTTGACCATTTTCAGAAAACTGTAGCTCGGCTGTCAAGATTTGACAATTATGAGAAATTTGGAGGGTGACTTTTCCACGTTTTTAGTTAAAAAATGGGTCAAAAAGAGTGCCTTCCAGGAAATGAAAAAAATCTGAAAAACAAGGAATTTTCAAAAGTTTCTGTGTAAGCGAAGTTTTCAATTCAGGTCTGTTTTATACCGTTCAATATTTTCAAAGTGATCAGAAGCTTGAGTGCTGAGCTCCAGACTCTTGAAAATAGACAAGATAACCGGTAATCAACTGAAAAACACGATTGTTCATACCTGTTTCCTGATTCCAAATTTCTTAATTTCCCATCTGATACTGTATCTAATAGGCGTAACCCAAAACATTAAATTTTTCAGGGATATGCAGCCACCTTCAATGGGTGTCAATGGATTCGGAAGACGAAGTCACAATTTCTCATCTCCATCGCTCGTCGATTACAGATCCCAGCCGCACCATTACGGATCGCAACCAAGCGTAAGAATTGTTTTCTTATTAACGGATATTATTTCATGGACTGTTTCACTATAAATTCATTGCCTAATGGATCATGACTTCATTTTTCACAGAAAACGTCTTCATCTCCACAGAAAATTATTTTCTTTTCCCATAGTACCTTTAATGTTGACAAGTGTCCTAACAAACATTCATAATTTGTGATTCAGTGAGATTAGCAGTTCCCTCTCCCCATACTAGTTATGAATCACATTGTGTTGTGTTTAGCTAATGTGTCACACTCCTCCACACAACACACAAATTGGATTTCAGATAGTACGGAACGGAGGAAGTCAGTCGCCACCCGACTACGCATTACTGTTTGACCAGCCAGTTGTTGTTCTCAGATCCAAGAAGGTGAGTGTTTGATTTTATTCATTCGAAAAGTTTTGGAAGCTTTTAAAAAATCCCTTTAGAATAATTTTCATGCATCACCAGCGTTTTGTTGTTTTATTAGTCAGTGTTTCTATATTTGAAATCTTCCGGAAGACTCGAAATTTATATGCATCGCTACTAAAAAAAGAGATTTTCGCCGAAATTTAGAAATAAAAAGAGAAAAATGCTAAAAATAGATTAAGATGACTTGCAAGTAGCTACGATAGAATTCTGAACAAAATGAGGAAGGAGACAAAAAAATTGATCTTTAAAATTTCAAAATGTTGAAAAATTCGAATTTCCACTTATCGCATAATATACCTTGAATTCAAGGGAATCTGGACTGACAAGTTTGGAAAAAGTTTTTTTTTTCGAATTAATAAGAAAAAGTTTTCAGCTACTGTACCGGTCAATAGGATATACAAAATATGTGTTTTTCAGTTTATGGCCAGATTTTGTACTGAAAATATGAAAGAACCGGTTTCTTTCAGAAATTAGCCGATTTTTAAAAAATATGAATTTTCAAAAAATTCTGTGAATGCCAAGTTTTCAATCTAGAATTGTTTTACATCCTCCAAAATTTTCAAAGTGATCGGACACTTGACAGCCGAGTTCCAGACATTGAAAAATGCTGAAAATCAACTGAAAAACACGTTTTTGTATAGACCGACCGGTACTGTACTTCCTCTAATTCAATGAGATCGAGAGAAACTAAGAAACATGAAAAAAAAAACTTCTAATTGCAGTTTGAAATGTTTTCCATCCAAAACATTTTCTTTGAAGTGCTGTTATCTGACCTAGGAAATTTATAAGCTATATAAACTCAAAAAACTATGATATTTCATTTCCAGATTTTTTTTCAGCCCAGCACAGTCAGATCCGCAAAAGAAGAATCAAGGTTACGCTCACAACAGCCACCGGCAAATATACAGAGAGTTCAAGCAATCCGCAGCCGTCCCCAATCTACAGCATCCTATAACAGTTTAGGTATTCCTCCTTTTTTCTTTAGAAATCCCACATTTTGGTTTTCCAGCATCATCTGGAATGGAGAATATCCAGTGGAGAAACTCCGTAATGTCTTCTATCACTTCCGATAATCGACGACACACTTTATACGACGAGGAGGATAATCCGAGAGTGGTGAGTCCGTTTTTTTGTGGTTGTTATAGGAAAAAAAATTAACAAAAATTATTTATTAGATGTTACCACCAATTGGAAAAGGGGGACGAAGTCTATGTCTCAACATTCTTGCTCTTGACTTTTTCTTAAATTTTGAAAGATGGGATTATAGGAATTAGCGGTAAATTATAGGACTGAATTGTTAAAAAATATGGATTCCATCGGAGAGAAGCGGCTTACTGGATGTAGCCTTCAAAGTCCTGCACCGCGTCGTCGTACTCCTTCTGGGTCACCTCGGGTCTGAAAATGAGATTTATTAGCTGCTTTATCTGAAATCTTTATTTTAACTCACCCTTGCTCATCCAGGGAACGCTTTCCAATGCGGAATCCATAGCGTCCGACAAGCAAGTTACGGCGCTTCTCCAAATCGATGGTATCAGCTGCTCTACTTGCCCTTGTTGACTTTCCTTCTTTCTGAGACTGTTGCCATGCTTCCAGCATTTGATAGGCAAATTTGTTAGGGTCTTCATGCTTATATCCCGGCCAACTAATACTGACTTCAGTTGGGCGGAAAGTAGCGTTCACTAGGAACACAGCTCCAAGGAGCAAGAGTAGAACAATCGGTTTCATTTTTTCCAGAGCCGCTGGGAGTTCTGAAAAGAATGAATGAAGGTTCGTAGTGAAGGTCCGGAGGGCGGGGCTAGAAAGGGGCGGAGCCTCGCAAGAGGCACTTCACATGTCTGGGCCCGTAACTCCTTGGCCGATTTCAAAATGAATCTTGACAGGAGAAGATGTTTGGCCTCAGTCATCTGACGTTCTTTTTTTTCCATTTGGTTTTTTTTAGGATGAGAGAGGAAGAGGAAAAGCGCAAAAATGTTGAGCGGTTTCTGTGTGGAAAAACACACATTCTTCTTTTTTTTTCTTTTTTGAGAAAACGTATTACTTATCAAGGAGAGAGGACCTCGTGGTCCAGTGGCAAAAAAAGCAATCCAGCGAGGAGAAGTCATGAGTCTGCAGGAAAAAAAGAACTCAACTTTTTTATTGGAATGAAGAAAAAAAGAGAGAAAAAAACCAATCAAGAACAGGAAGTCAACAAGACGGACCTTGAGAACATTCGGGAGGAAAATTGTGCACAAAAATTGGGGAAAAAGTGGTTGGGGGAAAGGAAGGAAACCATTCAGCAAAAAAGGTACAGAGAGATAAAGTGAATGAAGAGGCGAGTACTGATTTATTGCCCTTGTGCTTTGTCAAGAGCATGAGCCCGATTTTTTTCTCCTTGATGACGGCCAACTCCTCCATCTCCATCGCCTACCGTAGTCTTTCCGGTGGTTTTGTCAGCACTTCTTTTTCTGGAAAAAACGAGCACTGGAGGGTCCTTTTTTTGATTGATGGGAAGTCAGTTTCTTACCGCTGGGGATTAGAAAAAACGACTGCTTTCTCGAACGCGTTGAGCACTTTATCCATCTTTTGGGGAACGAAAAAGTTAGCGCGTTTTCCAGGACGGGGTCGAGTGAGTGTTGAGGTCCGATAGAATTGGTGAATGTCGTGTCTAAAATAAAATTTTGGAATTTCAGGGAAAAAATGAAAGGTCACTAATTTCTTTCGAAACTTCTCAGACACTGTGGGAGAATCTCAAAAATAGTCTCAAAAATAGAAGTTCTCTGAAAGTTCAAACTCACAAAGTTTCATCCTTCTCCGCTCTTTCAATGACAGTCAACATCTGAAAGAGTTTGTCCAACTCAGCTCTGCTGTCTTCTCTTCTCACTTCTGGAACAGAAGTTTTGAAAAGGCGATCCATACGAAGAATTCTGTCTCTAGAAGCAATTGTATTACCTAACACGTATCTTGTTTATTTTTGTCTTACTTGAACATCAATGAGTCGAGAAATTGAGGGAAAGATCCTGAAAATGGGAACGACGGGAGCATTCTTGGCTTCTCGGCTGAGGCCGGCTTTCGATGAAAGTATGTACTGTATGGATTCTTATAGAGTCCCACTTCATACACCGGTAGGACAGCGTAAGCCTTGGACTTGTAATTGAAGCTATTGAATGGGTTGTCAAGAATCCCCCCAGCGCTCATTTCAGATGGAAACGAGCGTTTGCCATAACGGAATGGAGACCCCTTGGCTGCTTTCATGATACGAGCAACATCACTATAAAACAATAAATGAAAGAAGTAGATTATGAGAAAAAGTGTTGACTTACGTGAAAACTTCATTTCGGGAACGATTGGACACAAACGTTTGAGGAGTGGTTTCTGGCGGAAGAGTGATGTTAAAATTGATGTTCGGTCTTACGGCCTGAAACTGATGAAACTTGATAAGTACCGTATTTCCTATAGTAGACGCTCACCTAAATCGTTATTTTGAGCTTAATTACCTTGGTTCTTATGAGGGATATGGAAAATTTGTAAATTGATAAAGAATTGGTGGTATTATCATGAAAAATTTTACCAGTTGACAATGTACCGATATCTTTTACAGAAATCAAGATAATTAAGCTTAAAGTTGACGGTTTAGACGGGATTCTACTGAAGCAAATACTGTATTCTGTCCAAAACAACTAACCGCAATTGGGAGAGCATCGTAGGGTCCAGCACAGATGGCTAGAATCAGGATTAGGGCCGTTAGACGACCCATTTTCTCAAGTTTTTGAAATTAAGCAATTTCTGGAAATTTCGAAATTTTTAAAGAAATGTTTCAAATTGAAAAACTTGAAAAATGGAAATTCGGAGAAATAGGTTTAAGAAAATAATACAAGTAGGCAGATTTTTCGGAATCTATTTTCTCTACTTAATTTTGAAGTAACTCTTAAAATTTCAATAGTTAGCTCTGAAATGGTAGCTGAGCATCTCTAAACTCGCATATCTTAACTTTTTTGAAATTTGTGCAAGAAATTAATGATTTTTTGTTGAGCTCTTTTTTGTCAAATTCAATCAAGCGTTTTTTTGAAAAGTTCTAGGTTTCTTTCCAGTACAAAAAACAATGTTTCCGTTTAAAAAAACTATGTTTTAAACATCAATTTTAACTCAAAGGCCGAAACATCGGAGACCAGTCGTCTGAGAACCAGCCAGAACTGAAAAAGTGAGACCAGACTAATTTTCTTTTTTTTCGAGATTTTCAAACTTCACTTTCTTTTTCTCATACCATCTTTTGGGGGTGTTAAATTGAGTCTAAATTAGTCTAGCGCCTCCCAAAAACCTTACATCATCCGGAAAACAAAAGGAGCAGCTTTTATGATCCCATTTACACCCACGACTTCTTTGAAAACGTTTTTGCAAGACTACAGTGTTTTGCAGTTCTTAAAACAAAAAATCCCTTTTCTTGTGTGTTCTCTTCTTTATTTGATAGTGATGTTGGCGATGATGATGATTGTGACAGAAAAAATTTGAATACATATAAGACAATAAAACATTTAACATGGGATTCTGATTGAATATCTTTCGAGCATTTAAAAATCAAAGATCATCGTGCGCTTTCCTGGACGGAATCCGGTGCGACCGAAGGCGTTTGATTTTTTCATCAGTGGGAGTCCACGGATCTTGTGACGGAGCACCATTGCGCGGAACGGATCGTTTCGGAAAACACCTTCGTTGTTGACAAGATGGAATCCTTCGAAACTGAACTTGGGATGGGGTTTTTTGTTGAAAACGAACTTTTTGGCGCCCTCGTTGTCCGGGACATTGATGGAGATCTGAAAAAAGCGTTGGGTCAATTCGTGAATGAGAATTACAGGAATATCGGTCCTCGGTAAAAATCTCACACTTTCAACTTTGATCTATGTTACCTTGCTTCCTGTCAGAGATATCAAAAATAAGCACTTCAGGCGTTGCGGCCAATTAATTATCTAGAAGTTACTATTGATATTCAACATTTTGATTATTTTTTCATCGAATTAGGTTTGCAATTTTGGAATTTCTGGGGCGATGCAATAAGGCCACTCTGCATCATTTTACTAAGTTCATGTGAATATTTTCGAACTTTCACCCATTTAGAAACTGATTCTTAAAAAAGGAGCTGAAAGTTCAAAATTAACTGTTTCTCAAAATTACGTTCCAAAAAAAGTCATCTGAAGAAAAATATTGCTTTCAAATTGCTTCAGTAGATCATTAATTCTGGAATATGAAGTTTTCAAGGACTACTTTCATATTCAAATTCGAAAGTATTTCACTTTATTCGCAATTTTGGCACTTGAATCTCTCATTTAACAGTCTTAAACGGAAGAGCCCTACAGTAACCCATGAGCACGAAGTTCTATAGTACCACATGATTAAGAAGTTCTACAGTAGCTCATGATCTAGAAGTGCTGCAGTAACCCATCGTCTAGAAGACTTCGAAAAGTCTAATTGTGATTACTGATCCTCTACCTATAGTCACTACTGCTAAATTAGGAAAGCGAGACGTAACCATTGAAAGTTCTACAGTAGTCCAATCGAAGTTCTAGATTTACCTTCTGAAGTTATAGGAAATAAAAAAAGTACTGTTCGAATCTTATCCCAACTAACCTCTCCATCCTGAATCGGTGGGTAAAACGTGATTGCTTTGACCGCGATGCCCATAGAGAGGAGAACAAGGATGAGTCGAGTCATCCTTGGAGCTGTAATGGTCTGAAAGTTAGAAAATAAGGGGATGATCAGTAAAAAGGTGAAAGGTCTGAAGAAGAAAGAGCAAAGTTAAGACAAGAAGGAAGAACTAGTTCAGCTGAATTGAACGGACATGGCGGCCTTCATTTATACCTATCGAAAAGCTGAAAAATGGGAGGAGCTTAACGGTTCTACCTGACATGCTCATGAACCCCGCCCAATTTCTCCAGAAATACGCATGTGACACCATGGAAACAATTAAAAAAGAGCCGTTAACCGCGCGTTTATGCCTTTTTCCAAAAATTGAGTCCAGGGGATATCGACAAAAATGGCGTTTTGGTGTGACTATACGAATGACGTTTTAGTTTTAGAATGAGGCAAAGAATCGGAGGGATTGGGAACAGAAGTAGTTCATTGGCACAGTTAACAACTCATTGACTAGATATAAAATGTACCTGAAATGCTCTAATCAAAAGCCAATTGCTACCAAAATAGACGAATACGGTTAATTTCAAATTTGCTTTGTAATTAGAGTGAGATATTCACAATTAGTTGTTTTTATGATTTTCGAAAATTTTTAAAACTTTGTTTTCGAGTCAATCTGTGAGCATGGCTGCTCTACTTTTCTGAATCACAACTAGTGACTGAAATCGACCAGATCTGGATTTTTGAACCATCTAAATTTGGTGCGGTTGATTCTAAAAAAGGATCTGGTGATAAGATTCTCAAACTTTGGTTATCTAAAGGGACAGAATTGAGGACTAGTGGATATTTCGGTTTATCGACACATTTTTCAACAAATGTTTTTGGCTGATCGCAAATTCTCAAAGTTTGTCTCCCAATTCGAATTCATACTTTCCGACCTGTACTTCTTCGAAAACGTTATTTTAAGTATCGACAATCGTGTTCTGATGACTTTTTCAATGACCTGAAGCTGAGGCTTCCGATATACTGTGGCAGTGATAGCGTCTCACTGAAGGAGGGAAGAATTAAAAAAGGAGCTGCCAGCAACATATTTATTGAACGTCAAAAAGAGAAGAAAGATCAGAGACAGGAGAAAGAAGATCAAAGAAAAGTCGAAGAAACAACACTATTTATTTCTTCAAAAGACGCCTATGGTTCCCAGATTACAAGTCGAAGAAGCGAGCATGTCGAAGAAGCGATGGACGCCATTGTTTTCCTCCAAGTCCACGCTTTCCTGGTCTCATTCCAGCGCGCCCAATGGCCATGGATCTTTTGACTGGACGAAATCCTCCACGATTGATGTAGAGGCGCTTCTCCATGTCGAGTCCTTCAATTGGCTCCGAATCGTCGCTTGGCAATAATTCCTTGGCGATGTCGTCGTCATTCACATTGTCATCAGCTCCAGCGATGTCGACGTCTTCAAAAGCGTCGGATTAATCCATCTTGCGATCGAAGACCCCGCGCTTCGCGAATTCCGACGCACTCTGAAATCAGAGTAATAAATTACTTTAGCTCTACTAGAGCGGAACAACGGAGTGTCGTTGTTTGGGAGCCGGGAATCTTTCGATGGGGTTGGAAAGTCCTTACTTCTAGCAGCTACTGGTTTAGATCAGACCTGCTATATTTGAAAATTCTACTCAAAGACTACAGTATTCCAAAAAAGACTACAATAGTACAATCCGTTAATTTTGAATTGGTGTTCTTTAAAAAATTCTAGAAACCGTTAGAAACCGTTCTCATCTCGGGTGGCACCACTGGAACTACCGTAAAACCAAGAGAGCCAAGTTGGCCATCTAGATGCGCCCAGTTAGAGTATTTACGGATTGAACGCAACTCACCGGATAGTCGTAGTAGTCTCCTTCAATCGAATAGGCAACAGAGCCGAGCATGGCAACAGCCACGACAAGAAGAGCAAGTTTCATTTTTTCTCAGCGTTGATAAAATGATAAGGTAGATAAGAAAGGAAAGAAGGCTGCTGAAAATTTAGTTCTTTGGATGGGAGAAGGGAGCTCAGTTAGGTAGAAAAGCTGTTATCTAGTAAGAGCGATGAATTTTGCTTCTTCCAGCAGGCCTTTTTATACACACTGGGGCGTGGCTTTGTAGTCCACCTGAAAATGATAGGGTACGCAAATCGTATAGTGGGCGGACCTACCTTGGTTTATCTTGGTCCCACCACGATTCGTATAGTAGGAGCGGGCTACAAATAACTTGTGACATATTTGGAGTTCAGTTCTGGGAACCAAATGATTTTATTTTTAAGATAAAAAATCATTCAAAAAAATCAATACAAGGAGAATAGAGAAATCTGTGAAAAGACAAAGATTGCAGATGAGATTATTAGAGTGGATGTCACATAAAAGAATTGGCAGATGGTAAAAAGACAAAAAAGGAGAAAAATGAATTCCAAAAAATCTTAAAACTTGATGCGGCGAAGCTGACGGAGATGAGCGCTGTGAATCATATTGTGTCCATCCCAAGAGTTGAGCCACGGTCCAAAATGAGATCGCTTTTCTGGGCGCCATGGAGCTCTTCCGATAGCCAAGGATCGTTTTTGGAAACCATGACTGTCGTAGAATCCCTTTCCAAACTTTCCATGCTCCAGTTGGTTGTACTCATCGTCCTCCATGACCAAGAACATGCGGCTTAGTGTGGAGAGTTGCTGTCTGGAGATTTTATACTTTCCTTTCCGTGGCTTCTGTGTCTGTGATTTGTCATCCTCATTCTGTCCTTTCTGATCCTTTCCAGTCCCCTTCAACGGTCCCCAACTCAGATGTGGAAGCACAAGAAAAAAGAAAAGTGGTCTATAATAGCATGATGTCAATTACCATAGGAGTTGGAATCGTTTCCGACACTGACATCATGTGTGGCGCGTTGTCCACTGGTCTATAATGATGATAATCATATCCAAGGAGAGGAGAAAAACTGGACTTACGTTTCTCCCAAGCGAATAAAAGTAGAGAGCCACAAAAATCACTGCAGTCACAAGCAGCGCCTTGAACATCCCGTTAAGAGCCGGATGCCGCTGACAAATGGGTGGTGCTAATAATCAGTAAGGTTGTTTTTATAGTCCGCTCGAAGCTGGGCGGGATATCTGCGTGCGTAGGGTGGTGACAAAAAAAAAGGAAAATGTGTGGGGTTTGTGAAGATTTCTGAAACTACAAAAATGAAAATGAAATCTGAAAAGGAAAACAGGAAGGAAAGCTACTGTAATCTAGAAGAGCAATACCTTGAATAGCAAGTTTTATTGATTAAATGGATAACAAAAAGAAAAACAAGTGTGTCAGAAAAATGCGCCTGACTCGTGACCAAGTTGATTAACTTTCAGAGCACTGAAACATTGGTATTGAGTTGACTGGATAAGTTTAAGAGTTTCTGAAAAGGGGTGGAGCGGTGAATGTCACGAGGGCTGATCTACCGTATCTTTTAGAGCCTATCCGTGCCCTTTGAGCTCAAGTATCTCGATTTCTATGAGAGACATCAAAAATATGTTAACTGATCAAATATCGGTGGTATGATGATGCATAACTCACCATTTACGCTTCTATTACAGGTCTTAGAGTAGACGGACATTTGTTAAAGTTTGAACATAGTAACGATTCTTTGAAATCTGATAAATATTGAGTCTAGATGTTAAAAAAATCTGAAAAATCGGATTTCTGGAAAAAAAAGTCAGAAGCGGTGACCGATTTTTTTATTGCGACAACTACCGTAACCTATAATTTTTTTTTGAAGAAAAAGACTTCAGAGATTTCGAGTATATTCCAGATTTATACGCTAGTCCCTGTAGTCAATATTTTAGATCTGAATGCCAACAATCCTAAATTTCCCAGATTCTCTTCGGTTATTTGCTCCTGAACTGCTTTTTGGGGGGCTCCGAGACTGCACTAGCCCATTTTCGATCCCAGTCAAACTTTTCCGTATCCTTCGGACCCTTTAAATATCCCATTACCCTCCAAACCATAATGTTCTTTTAACATCTACCCGGTTCACCTAAACCTAGTAATTAACAGGGAACGACTTTATTTCGGGAAATCTGGCAGATCGCTTGTACATGAAGATGTTATTGGTTTTCAGAGAAGGATGGATGGAAAGAAAATGACGAGAGAGGCGAGATGGAGGGAGGGTGATTAAATTACAAAATATTGATAACTTAAATTACAAAGCGATTTGGGGGAGGAATCTGGATCTGGATTTAGAGGATGAAGATTTCTGGAACGTGCTGTGGCATGACTTCCACGAGTTCGGCGCTTCTTTTTCCTGGGCGGAATCCTTGACGACCGTATGCCATTGAGCGCTTTCCTGGGCGGAATCCCTGACGTCCGTAAGCCATGGATCGCTTTCCTGGACGGAATCCTTGACGTCCGTAAGCCATTGACCGCTTTCCTGGGCGAAGTCCGAGTCTTCCCATTGCCATTGACCGTTTCATGATGAGTCCGCTGAAAGAAATAGTTGTTCGGGTTTTAAGAAGCCAGAAAAATGTTTAGACTGTCTCAAAAAACCCAAACAGAACATGGAAACCTGAAAATTTTTACCTGACGTCGATGGTGTGGAAATTGTCCATTCCTCCTGGTCCGCTGCGCTTTCCTGGACGGAATCCGCTTCTACCGAGTGCGATGCTGCGTTTGCCCATGGCTCCTTCTGTGTATTCCTCCTCTTGCTTCCAGTCATCGTCGACGGAATCCGGAACTTCCTCCAACGAAGGTCCTTCGAGGACAACAACGTCCACGGACTGAAAATGTAGGGACTAATTGCTGGATTAGACTACCTAGATGTGCCCTACAGTAACTCGCGCAGCTTATGTGAGAGTCAGAAAAAATTCGAAGAACTAAACTTATCCTACTGTAACTTAGACCTATCCTACTATTACCTAGATCTATCATAATATGACCTTGGCTTATCCTACTGTAGCCTGTAATCGAAGTTCAACAAAAAAAACACTTGCCGGGTTCTCATCCAAGATGTCCTGTGGCGCGGCACCAACGTAGATGACGTAGATCAACGCAAGGAGAACCAGCGAAGCTCTCATCTTGCGAAGAAAACGGGAAAGGAGGAAAATGAGAACCGAAGAGAGGGCTCGAGGTATGCGAGCTGAAAACAATGAGTATTACAATGGATGGCCGATCCTCTTTTATATGGAGTGGGCGGAGTTTCGAGATGAAGATAGTAAAGGGACCCATGAGAGGAGATTCGACACTGAGAACGAGAAATGCGCGAGATTCTTGTGTGGGGGCAAGAAACGAATGAAACGCGCGGGCGGGTCGCTTCTTCTGATTGGCTCCGTATATGTTTTGCTCGGTGACGTTGATCATAAGAATGAGAATATTGAATACAGAATTCGTTGAGGTGGAACGATAAGTAATGGAAATTCGAGAACATGGGAAGTATAGTCAGTAATTACTATTTTTGAAAACTGACCAAATAAAATAACTGGTTCCAAAAACAGTTTTTAAAAATACGGTGATTCCTAAAAATATTTTCAATAAATTTCAAATTCCAAAATATTCCGAGATGTACAAGGTGAGCTTCGATGTTTTGACAGGACCTGACTATCGTAGACAATAATAGTACCAGTTGGCGACCCATCTAGCTCCCCTGGGATAATCGTACAATCAAGGTTACCAGATAATCATAACATGTTTTGATAGCGCGCCATTTAGAAATCGAGATTCACATTTAATAAATTGTAATTTGCATTGTTCTGTGAATTGGGGGACACAATAATTTTTCTTTTTTTTTCAGGCTCGTCTAGAATATTTCCAAGGCGAGGAAAGTGAAATGCTGAAACGTGGTCAGGATCAAGCGACAAAACTACTGGAGTGGTATAAGGAGCGACTATTGTCGGTACAGAAGAAAGCGCGACTTCTTCAACAAGGGAGTGTCTCATTGGTTAGTACAAGTCATAAAGTACAAGTTAGAAAGTACAAGTCTAGATGACTAGGATTATCAAAATGACAACATATTGTTTTGTTTTCCGTTATCTCGAAAAAATGGTTATGGCCCACGTCCTTAGGATCTCTAGGGTGCACTATTTTTGATGGACTTCTAGTTTTTCAGATAAAGTAGTCTGAAAATAATATGATGTCATTTGAATAGAAATTGATATTCTTTTTGGTTCGATTTTAGGAAAATCTGGATACAGTAGACAGAAGCTTAAGACAAACTACAGTAGGACTTGCTGTTTTTGGGCATTCATAGAGCATTTTAAAGCTACAGTACTTGTCAATAAAATATAGGAAAACAGTATTTTTCAGTTGATTTTCGGTCATTTTGACCATTTCCAGGAGTTTGGGGCTCGACTGTCGTTTCCGATCACATTGAAAATATTGGAGGATGTAAAACAGACCTAGATTGAAAACTTCGGCTTCACAGAAAATTTTGCAAATTTCTAGTTTATCAGCTATTTGTCGAATCATGAAAGACATCTTTTTTTTTCATGTTTTCAGTACAAAAACGAGCCCAAAAGAAGTGTCATTCAGAAATCATCTAAAAATTTAGGAGTTTTCTAAATACTCCAGGTTATTGATTGCAGTAATTCTAATCTAGGTCTCTTTTACATTGCTTAAAAATTTCAGACTGATCGGAAATTTTATATCCGAGCTTTAGACTTCTGAAAATGGTCAAAATGGTTAAAGGTCAGCTGTGAATTACGCTATTGTGTTTCTGATTGACCAGTACTCTATGAGCTCTGTGAAATGACCAATGTGAGGATAGAAATAAACTAGCTTGTTGCTCCACTTGAAGGTACAGTAGACTTCTAGGGTACCGTAATCCTCAATAAACCAATCATCTTGTTTCACCTCATAAACCAATCAAGAGCAAGAAATCGAGACCTGTGATTATTCGTACAGCTCGTTATCTTTTTTTCCAGAAAAAAAACCCCATAGGACAACGTCACCCCGCAATTAATCCAATCTTCTCTACCTGCCCCCATAAAATATTATGGGGTTTTTTGCTTCTTTTTCCTTTCCTTCGAGAAAATTGGATTGAGGCTCTATCTTTTTAGTTAGAGCCGATAGAGGAGAGGTTCAGAAGGGGACCAACTTCCAAAATAAAAAATTTCGATTCTCAAAAAAATAAAAATCAAAAATGAGTAAGAAAATGACGACGATGTTATCGACTAACTCTACTTATATAGGTTCTTACTAGTTCTGACCAAATTTTTGAGTTTTGGATTACTAAGTCCGCCCAAAACTACAATCGCCCTTGTCTTTTTGTCAAATGTCACGTTATCATCAATAATCAGTGGGAGTACTCGATTGAATCTACATTTTCTAACCGATAAACAAGTACACTCATTCCAGGATCCGGCTGTCCATGAGCAGAAGCTTAACTTCCTTCGTGCCCACATCACAGAGCTCAATCGACGTATACTCGCAGTGATGGAGACCAGTGATAAGGGATTCCCGGCTCACCACAATCGAACTGTATGTTTTAGCTTTCATATTCTTCGTGATCTCGGTGCGTCAGCTACCGTAGTCCTCTGACTCGCTGGATTAAATTTCGCTCAGATGGGGCCAAATGTAGTTTATCATGCGCGTTTCACCAATATTATTTTTCTCGCTGTACAACTACACTTTTTTGTATGAGATGAGTGGGAAGCTCGTGACTGATAGCTGCGGATTAGCAATAGGAATCTGGAGTTGAGGAATGGCAAAGGGAAGGGATGCGTGGGTGTCAAAATGAAAACCAGTGGTGATAGTTTCAATTCAGATTTCAATACAACACACACACACAGAATGTTCAGTCGATTTTTGGCCATTTTCAGGGGTCTTCGACTGTCAAGTTTCCGATAACTTTTAAAGTTTCAGTAGGTGAAAACAGATCTAGATTGAGAAGTTTGCGTTCACATAATTTTTTGAAAATTCCTAATTGTTCAGCTGTTTGCCGATTTCTGAAATACGTCTCTTTTTTCACGCTCTCAGTGCAGAAATGAGCCAAATAGAGATTCTTTCCGAAATCGGCAAATAGCTGAAAAACTATCGATTTTGCATAAATTATGTAAATGCAATGTTATCTAGGTCTGTTCTCCATCATCTAATGTTTTTACAATAATCGGAAACTTAACAGTCGAGCTCCTGTCTTCTAAAAATGGTCAAAAAACCAAAAATCAAATGAAAAACAGGTCTTGTATATTTTTTTTATCGGTACTGTAGGTCGTAATCTTCACTTGAGATTTTGGAATACAGTACTGAATGAAACACAATATTTCATCGAATTCCATTCTGATATGTTGTTTGTAACAAAAACCATACTTCTTCAAAAATCAAAAAAATCTTTTCACATTTGAGAAAAATCTGAAACTCCAGGAAATTTTCAATTTTTTTCAGTGAATTATTTTTATTGACTCCTAATACTGGAAGGATACTAGAAACCCGAACCGGACTTCATTTATTCTTCAATGTCAAACATTCGCTAATTCCAATATTTTCCAGACATCAAATGGTCCATCAAATGGCGCGAATGACGATCAGTTGGTGTGGCTCCATCGTCAGAATCAACGCTTAAATCAGGTGAGAGAAACAATAGCTTTTCTGACGTCACAATCTCTCTTCCATTGCCCTTCTCATCAAAAATTTCGAAGTTTAAAAATAAACATTGGGGGTCAAGGTGGGGGAGATTGAGTGCAGCAACAATCAGTTGTCATTTGACATGTAGATCCAACTTGACATGATAAATCATTGTTGTTTTATGCTATCTTCTTATCATTGCTTTTTCCAGGAGCTCGCCGAGAAAACGCAAATGATTGATCAGCTGAAAAGAGAGAACGAGATGGTCAAGAAGAACCAAGTTCAAAGAGTGGACAGGTATTGTTGGAATCGTCTTTTTATGCCGGATATTTCTTCTTGATTTTTCAGAAGTGTTCCAATCTTGCGACCATCTGCTTTCGTTCGCCCAGCTTATCAGATCCCGGCGATCATCAATAACAACAATCACCCGAAAAACCCATCACCGCATAAGATTTATGATACTTTGATGTAACTTTCTGACTTTATCAATTTCTCAATTTCACACAAAAACCCGCGTCTCCGAGAGAAAAAATATAATAATACCATTTTTCTTTATTGCCCTATTGCACCAATTTTGCTATTCTGAATCCTTATCCGGAGCTTGTTCATAATGAAGCATCTATGTGTAGTTATTTTTTTCCTTTTTTCTTGATGTTAAAATCATTAAAACCAAACATCTGCTGCAACTTCGTTTTGTATGGTGAGAATTGGATTTTGAACGTTGTCCAAATGGCTTTACAACTACATTAAATCGAAAAACTCGGGATTAGTGGGATGAGAGAGATACGGAAAAAAATTTTTTCTGGCAGGCAGGTTCTCTCAGATCTCATCAATAAAGTTTTTGGTGGGGAGTGTCAAGAATAAGAAAAAGTTCCCCTTGCCAGATCCCATTTTTCATTTTATCCCTATTCTCATCGCGTTAAAGTGAGTGGGGGAGAAATCAAAACAATGGGTGTCCCACTGTTTGAAAAACAGACCCATTGAATGTCTTGTTTGCAATGTTGGACTACCTGACATCTATACGAGCTACAGTAAGACGTCAGCCACAAAAGCAAAGTACTCGAAAGTGTTATTTCAAGAAAAAAAAGAAGCAACAGCGACATGATGAAGAAGTTGATCGAATCGTTTTGTTTTGTCATCTCATCTCTCATCTAATCACTTTGATAGCACAATTTATGAGTTCGAAGGACCCTCCCCTCACATCCAGGTGTCTCTTTGATTCCCTCTATCGCTTTTTTTCTCACCAACTGTTCATTCTGTGTGTGATTACGCGAATTGATATCAATCGGAGAGAAACCAGGTCTCTGCTATTGTTTCAAAAGTGTCTTTTTCTTTTCTTCTTTTCAAAACAGTTGTCATTGTGAGATGGATTAACCCGCAATCGGTTTTATAAACATTATCTCAGGCAGACCAATTTTTTTGGTTTTTTTTTTCTGGGCGGAGGTCGATTTTGCATCTCAGAATGATGAACACTTTCCGGGAGTTCTCCAGTCTTCTTGTTACTTTTTTCCTTTACTTTTAGTTTTTTCTTCTTTCTTCTCCTCTAAATAAACATACCAAGTTTATTCGTTTTTCATTACTAGACCAGTTGCTTCCTGAGAAATAAAAGTTCCATATCCATATAAAAAAAGAAATTTCATAAAAAAATTGGCTAGCCATAAGTTTCTTTTTTGTTTCTTGTTACTCATCCACCCCCAATTTTATTACCACCCTCCACACTGACATCCGAAACCTACCCAACCTTTTTTATGCGGTTGACGATCCCATTCGAGTCCCATCTCCGGCGCAGAGGTCATACATAGTGTGAGCGCAACCTGAGATCTTGCTACTCATTTCCGTGCCCACCTCCATCGAAAAATTTCCTTTTCTTTCTTTTTTTCTAGAAACAAAAAATTATTTTGTCTTCCGCTTGTCAACTTGACAGACGACTTCGTCAGAGACGACGACGTATGAAGCGCCAAAAATGTGATCCTTCTCAAATTACACCCTAAATTGCGTGATACAGGTGTCCTGGTGTGGTTTCAATATCAATCTTTAATTTTTGACGTTTTATGGTTTGTTAGTCAGTGCAAATTGACTTTCTATGTTTGCTAGGAAATTCCAATTTTTGAAATGGTGGTTCTCGGTTTTTCAAAATTATCAGTTTTCAATAAAGAAACTGATTTTTCTTTCTCCACTATCGACAATTGAAACTAACTTGACAAGTTCTGAATTTTAAATATTATTTTTGAAAATGTATTGAAATTTCGAATTAATTGCCGTGAATGCCTATCCTAAGCTTTACATGTATCTCGGTTCCTATAAGAGTTATCAAAAATCCGCTCCCTTCTTCCCTCAAATACCGTAGCGATTGCGCACCCCCATTTTTGACATTTTGTAAAAATTTTCTTTGAAAGCTCCTGACTAGGTTCATTTCCGTCCGTTTTGGCTAATTTTTTTTTAATCTCTCTGGCTACGCGGTCACCCAAAATCGTTAAAAGTTGTACCGTTTGAACCGAGATATGACAACGAATGTACAAGTGGATCCGATTTTTTTTTCGGGTATTCCAGTTTTTTTTCTGCCGAACTAGGAAAAGCCATTCGATGCGTAATTCTGATAGCTGAAATATAAAAAAAAAGAAAACTGGATTTGCTCGAAAATTGAAAGAGTTAATAGGTTTTGAGTGAAAAATTAATGAATTGATTTGGGGGACATGTTAAAGGGCCAAAGGCCCTGTCCGGTCTGTTTGACCTGAGCGAGCAAAGGGAGAACTGATTCCACCTACAACATAGCCGTGCCTAGCGGAGTCGGCCGTAGGCCGAGGACGCTAGTCTGTTAACTGATAAAATTTTGGAGGTTTTATGATGAATAAATTATTAGTTAAAACTTTTTTGATATCTTTTGAAGGAACCGAGATAATTGAGCTTAAAGTACACGTAGGGTGGGCTTCTACTGGAGCATGTACGATGACTGGTAACATTAAAATTAAAATCTTACCTGAATTATTGAATGTAAAAAATCCAAATTTATGAATTACACCCAGATAGAAAATTAAAATCCAGCTCTTTTGTTTTTTCAAGCTTTTATTTTGCAATGAAATTCAAAACTTGAAAAAAAATCTGACCGAATCTGTTACCGTACTACATACTCTTTCTTTGAGCTTAATTATCTAGATTTCTAGAAGCGATTCAAATAGTTGGTCAACTGATACAATAATTTTCTCCATATCCGTTTAACTTTTACAATTTGCCATTTTTATATCTCCCACAGAAAATGGGATAATGGATCTCAGAACCAACATTTCATTCCTTGGTCCTATTTCCTTCAGACTAGGTCAAAAGTACAAGCACGTCCCTTATTGTTAATTCGTTCCTTCCTCTTGCAGTTTGAAAATCAAGGATGTGCATAAAGAAACCATTTTATCCATGCTTCAAAAACTTCCAAAGAAGTGCATAGGTTATCCTGGCGGGTGGCAACAGTTGGTGACCTTTCAACCTAACCTCCCGCCAAAAACTAAAAAGTTGAACCCACGTCATTGTTCTTCAACAGGGCAAAAAAGTTGCGAAAAGGTGACGCTACTTGAACATCCCATTAGGTATTCAAGACGATCATAGAGGGATATCACGTTTTCCATATTTTCAAACACCAACCTTTCTGAACTTTTTATTTCGTTTCGTTTTTCTTCCTTCTCACAGACATTCATGGATTTCGGATTATTCTCAAATTGCAAAATTATTCTCACAGCGAGTTTCAAATATTGTTTGCACTCGATTGAAATCTAGTCCATTCTCTTCGCTCCAAATCCCATACTTAAATGTTATCCTTTTTGGAAGATTAGGAAAGTCAAAAGATTCATTTTCATTGCTCTGTTTATCAACCCTAATTCAAAAATTGCGGTTCAGCACTTTACAAACTTCAAATAAGGACAAATGTCATGATCATTGAAATTTTCAAATCTAGACGAAAAGAAATTCACTTAATTATGCCGTGCGAAGAACTTTGATTCTTCTAGGATTATGAGACATGTAAAACACACAAAAACTTGTTGCTGTTGCAAAAGAATAACTTGAAACTTTTTGGAAATTTGAGAATAATTTTGAAAACGACACCCCCCCCCCTTGCTAGCTTGTTGTGCATAATTGATGGAAACTACTTTCCATGGAACACAAAAATCGTTAGGTTCAAGTTTTGAGTTTGTCGAATTTTGATGACTTTTGAAATGTTTCTTTGAGTCAAAAATTATTTTCCAAATTTTGAGTGAAATGAGTCAAAATGAAAATGCACCCTAATTACAGTGAATTGTTGCTGACATTTTGAAAATTGAAAATGTAAACAACGATTTTGAAACTTCAAATTAACCATACTTGTAAAATTCCGGGCCGGGCCTGAGGAAAATTTCAAGGCCCGGGCCCGGCCCGGAAGGCCCGGTAGCAAAAATTTCGAACCGAATTTTGAGCTCTCAATACAATTTTCTATATTTTTAGTGCTTTTTGGATTGTTTGTCTGTTTGAAATTAACATTTTCGCATCTTATTTAAGCTTCAAAGATTTGAAAATTTCATCTACGGTACCGGTCCTTAAAATATGCAAAAACGTATTTTTTCAGTTTTTATTCGGCCAATTTTATCATTTAAAAATTCTGGAACCCAGCTGTCGGGTTTCCCATCCTTTCGAAAAATTCGGAGGGTTGAAATATATCTAGATTGAAAATTTTGCCTTTACAGAATTTTTCGAAAGTTTTGAAGTTTTTCAGATATTTTTGCCAATTTCAAGACACCTGTGTTTCCATGTTTGCAGTATAAAATGGGTTGAAAAAAGTCTTTCGGAAATCTGCAAATAGTTGAAAAACTGGGAAAATTCCAGCAATTTTGTGAATTCTAAGTTTTTCATTTAGGTCTGTTTTACACTCTCAAGAGTTTTCAAAAAAAAATCGGTATCTTGACATCAGATCTCTGAAAATGGTCAAAAAAACCGAAAATCAACCGTAAATCACGTTTCGTATGTCTTATTGGCCGTTACTGTATGTTCTACTAATTTTTAAAGTTTCTAAAATATTTGATTATTTTTTATTCCAGATTTCAAAACTGTGGTTTTCACCATGCTTGTAATCCGGTCCTTTGCCGGTCCTTCGCCGGCCCTGTCATATCTTTTTTCAGAATGATTATTTTCTAACCAGCTGAATCAAATATGATAGAACTCGACGAGTACTACAGAACGATACTATTTGGAAAACTGAATCTTGTCTATGAACAAAGTTACTGGTCATAAAGTGGCTTTGCCAGGACGTGCCGAGCCCGGCCGGGCCTGCTTTTTTCGTTCCTTTTCGTCTGGAACTTTTTTCATAGACAAAATACAGTTTTTCAAATAGTATCATTTTGTAGTACTCGTAGAGTTCTATCATATCTGATTCAGCTGGTTAGAAAATAATCATTCTGAAAAAAGATATGGCAGGGCCCGCGAAGGCCCGGCAAGGGCCCGGATCAAAAGTATGGTTTACACTTTCAATTTCGCAAATTTCAAAAAAGTTTTATTTTTTCTGAGTTTCCCAGCTTCCAAACTCACAAATTCAGTCATAGATTCATCCGAGTTCATCTTGAGTGCATCTTCCACCCACCAAAACTCTCTATTCATGAAACAATGTGACAACTAGCCCGGACAATCATAGCTTCCGGCTGGTTATCTCACTCAAAAATAGAATTGACCGTCGGCCGCTTTCTTGTACACTTTTGACATTGTCTAGGCGTGTGTGGGGAGAAAAAGGGACTACTCAATTTTAATGCATTCATGAAAGAAACCAACACACATACAAATACACACACATTCCATTTCTTCCTATCACAAACAAAGCAATTTTCAGCGCCCCCCCCCCTTTTGTGGCCCACCTTAAATTCGAAACTACTACACCTAAAATTAGTTCCTGAATTTTTTTGGTCACCTTCGCGTCACTCCCGACGTTACTTCCTACTGCATATTTCACAAAGTCACACCTATTGTCTTCATTTCGGCCCACGCAGAATTTTTTGTTTGTTCGTTTGGAAAACCTACAAAATCTGAAAGTGTTGCATTTTTGAATAAAATCGCACTTGCACATGAACCCATTTGTCAAATTGAACCCGAAAAGGGAAAATTCCTCCTGTTTCCCTAAACCTTTATAGTGTGCACGCATTTTTTGATGTCGTCACAAAATAGTCGCTCTTATGACCTACCTTGACCGCATACGGTTTGTTTACTTAGGAATTTGAGAATTGCATCTTTCGACCCCCAGGAAAAAGAAAATAAAACAATCAAAGCTTTGGCGGGAAAATGTCAGAAATGTGAAAAAGGATAATGAGAAGTAATCCTCAATTTTTTCCCAGACGTGATTAGGAAATAAAAATGTGGCTGTGACTCATGTGATTAACTTCCACTTTCCATTTCCGGAGCAAAATTTCCGAGCAAATCATCAAAACTTTCTTATATTTCGTAGATCAAAAGATGCTAGATTGAATGAGACTAAATTAAGCAACATTATGAAGGTCCTAGGCGGATATTTCGAACTTACATAGTATAATCATCTTGTCAAGTTTCAAATGTCACACTTTCAGAAGAAAAAAAGTATAGTGACAACTTTTCAGAAGTCAGTGAAAGCTCTCCATTTTCTATTCAGCATCCAAACCATGTTATCTTTGAACCTTTGGCTTTAAAATAGACAACGAAAAACGGCTGTACGTTTCTCCGAGACTCAAAATTCGCGAACCTCCAGATTTGCCATTTTTTATATTCACAACAGAATGTGTCACCGTTTATAAAATATTCTCCCCTGAATCTTTTGTTAGGATCCCTTGTGCAGGGGCAGACCCTAACCACATTTATCGCCCCTCCTTACTCAATCTTGACCTCGTTGGTCACATACTTTGTGCTTTTTTCTACACTTTTCTCAATTCAGACACTTTTTTTCCAAATGTGTTGCATCAGAAACCGCTAGACACACAAAAAATTCCAAAAAAAGGATTCGGGCTCGAAATTATGTGTGCAGGGCGAGGTGGACCAGCAATTTTCCAAGCCTCCAGTTTAGCCTTAATTATCCTCGAGATTTTTCGAAAGGGCAAGGATGTGTTTTGACCATGATGACATTTATGGTCAAAGTTCTCAATAGTAGGTGGCCTTTAACCTAAAGATACAAGCCCCTCGTTTGAAAACTATTCAGATGAAATCTCATATTGACCAGTATGTGGACCTTTAGAAGTGGCCTCTTGTCAAAAACTTTTTTCTGAAGATTGTTGAGCAAGATTCATCATTTTTTCACTCATCTTTTTGTTCTCCAAAGTCTGATGTGTAGGTTATTTTTGTTTTGGGTCCAACAAGTGAAATCGAAAGTTCTATAAATTACGAAAATTTCGAGTGTACAGTAGTCGCTAAATTTGGAAGCGTATTTTTTCTGGTAGGGGCTCAGCATATACGATATATCAAACATCTATCAACTGATAAAACATTAGTGATATTATGATGAATAATTTATCAGTTGACAAATTTTCGCTATCAATGCATATAGGGTAGTCTTCTACTAGAGCAAGTACGGTATCTCGGAATTGTTGGAGATTTGAAATCATTCTAAATTGAGCGGGAATTTGAAAGTTCAGACACCTGTCTCTGATAGATTAAAAAAACTTTTCTGATCCGATTTCCAGAGATGTTGGAAATTTAGAATTCATTCAAAATTATAATTTTTTCTGATGATGTTTAATAACCAGAAATGACTTTTCCCAATTTAAAAGTTTCAGAATCCCTAAACCCAACCGCTCAATCTGAGAACCCCCCGAAATATCCGGTTCCTTTTATATTGTTTTTAAAATCCCAACTTCTGAATTATAGTGATGTAACCTGATCAGAAACCTTCTTGTTCCGATTTTCAAATTCTCGAAATCCCATCCATCTTGACGCCTAGACGTTTTCCAACTGTCTCAAATTTGCATTTTCTCCATTCACTCCTTTTTTTTTCTCGAAAATCCATCCCAATTTCGAAAAGAAAAGCGAAAAACTGCACCTGATTTTTGGTGTCATCAACCCACTTCTTCCTACCAATTTGTCTTTTGTCGAAGAGCTCGAGCTCTTTTCACACTTCTCCATATCTCATCGCGCATCATGCCAAATTTTAGGATGGAGAGGCTACGAACGGATTGAACATAAAACCCGAGATTGAACTACTACTACAAGACGAGTACTTGTTTGATATTAACCATTTTTTTTTCCATCCATTACCAACTTCTTTTTCATCTTGTTCTTCTCCTCCTCCTTCTGCTTCTTCTTCCTCTTCTTCTTGCTAGTTCTACATCCTACAGCTTCTCTGCTTTGCTCGTGTTTTTTCATGTTTCCAGTGCATGGTGGGATGGGATGGAACTTACTTTTATATTGGTTCGAAATGACTATCGAGAGCAATAAACAAATGATTACTCATTCAGAAAAGAAAGTCCCTTGTCTCTTTTTTCTCCCATTTCTTCCTTTTTTATTAGGATCCTTTATTAAGATCCATGTCTGTGTCGTTCCTTGAATCCGACCTTCGATTCTTGGAAGACAGACTCCGGAGCATAGAAAAAAGTAGATGTTGACACCTTTACTTTTTTCCAATTTTCCGTCAGGTGTCAAAAAACAGACATAAATGGGGTCTGTGTCCAGAGGCAACGTTCGTTTGTTTGGGTCTAGTAACTCTAGCTACCGGGACCCGGTTGACGTGTACTTCCAAATATATAAGCCTTGATTCCAAACCTTTTTTATGGAAACCGATGCACTAAGTTTTTTTGCACACATAAATCCTCATGATGAGATCTCAATCATTCTGCATACTGATTGAGAAGGCTCCCCTTTCCTCGACATTTCCGGCTTCTTCACACTTCATTACCATATTTTTTTCTCTCTCTATAACTTTAATTTTTTCCTTCTCCCACGTGAGATTCTCTAGACATTTCAATTGATTTCCGAGTCAGTTGAAAAAAGCGAAAAAAAGGAAGGAGGCGCTTCCCTCTTCCTTTTTTGCCGATGGTGGTGGTGGTGGTGACGTTCCTTGGTCCCGCCTCCAGAAGGAGGGTGCCAGCTCATCCGGCTTTCGGCGATGCCTTTTGACCTCAGGAGGTGCTTTTCCCCTATGCATGCGCATATGATTTTCTTACTGTAGCATGTTGACTTCTGGGATTTGTCTAGTTGTTTTTTCAGATGTCTTCTATTGAATTGGTGAAAGGTAGGCTTTAGGTTTTTAGGGAATTCATGAATTATTTACACCAAATTCGAAAGACCAACAGCACTTTTTCTGTGGTCACTCTAGTTATTGGAAAGTTGATAGAAATAGAAGCTCGATGTTAAAAAAAAGGAAAAAAAACCCCAAAACAAAAGTTCTGATATTGGTTCCTCATCCACCTTCAACTTTGTCCTGGAAAGCCATTGATTTGAGAAAGATGGATTTTCAGATATTTCGATATTTTTCCTTTTGTATTAGTTCCCAAAGTTCTATTTTACATACAGTACCAGCCAATAAGATATACAATACCACATTTTTCAGTTGATTTTCGACAATTTGACTGTTTTTCAGGAATCTGGAGCTCGGCTGTCAAGTTTCCGGACACTTTGAAAATTTTGGAGAATGTAAAACAGGCCTAGATTGAAAACTTTGCATTTACAGAATTTTTTGAAAATTCTAAGTTTTTCAACTATTTGTCGATTTCTGACGGACACCCTTTTTGTCCCGTCTGTGCACTGAAAACATGAAAAAATCATGTGGTATCCAGTAATCGGCAAATAGCTAAAAAACTAGAAAATTTCAAAAACTCTGTGAATTCAACATTTTCGATTTAGGTATGTTCTACACTTTTCAAAATTATCAAACTGAACTCGAGAGCAGATCTCTAGACTCTTGAAAAATTGACAAAACTACCACAAATCAACTGAACGTCAAGTTTTTTTATACCTCATTAACCGAAACTATATAACTTTTCCAGCTGATTGATACGATATCTCAAAATTCTAAATTTCTTCTTATTTCTTTTTTCTTGGAACTTCTCCACAGCCGTGAATACCAGTTCTATAAACAAGCTATTTTTTTCTTTTCCTTTTTATTGAAAACTAAATAAATTAGACGAGACATAAGCTCCTGCAGTGAATGATTCAACCCCTCCTTTATTTTCGTGTACTTTGTTTTTTTTTCTTTTGGTTGGTTTTTTGGGTTCTTTCAAATTATTCGAGAATTTCCAGAATTCTCGCAATTAGAATAGCTGAGAAAATTACAGGGCGGCGTTTTCGGATAATGGGCTACAGTAGGCAAGGTGGGAAATTATAGGATCCTTTTTTTCATTTCCTCATCTTCATTCTGGAAATTTTACATTTTTCTCCTTTTTCTTTTTCTTTGTGTTTCTTGTCATTCATATTGTCAAACATCAAAATAGAGAGAATAGAGAGTTTTTGGCCTCGGAAGACAAAAATGTTTATAGGATTGGGATGATGAACAGCCGCTTCGTCGTCCCCCAAAAGAATTTTGCAAAATTTTGACCAGGGTCAGTTATGCTCTTTCTTTATGATTTTTGTGCGACGTCACCAAACATTTTTGCTCTTTTTAGAAAACTGTGAAAATTAACGGATTTTCAAAAGAAAAACTTTCCGGGATATACTTGTAAATTTTGGTGCAATTGGCCCAGCCCATTGGCCCGGATGCCGGTTTTTTCTGTTGAAGTTAGAGGAAATATTGTTGAAAAGATAGTTTTGAAGTTTCGGAGGGCCCTTTTATTACAGGGGCCCTTCCATTATATGGGGGCCCTTCTTTTTTTCCAGCCAGTTTTTTCCAAAATTTTGCATCGATAAATTCGACGAAGTTTTGTTCAAAATTCTTGAAAATCTGCCAATTTCACAAAAATTTAGCAAGGTTTTAATCGAAAAATAGATTCTCAAAAAAATTTCTATCAAATTGTCGAGTTTCCGGAATATTTTCCACTGAAAAAGTACGGAAATTTTCTGATTTCAAAACGGTTTTTTTGTAGGGGGCTCTTTTATTACGGGGTCCCTTCTATTTTTCCAAGCCACTCTCGGAGGGCCCTTCTAATACAAGTTTTACGATATATGAAAAAAAAAAAGAAATGTTAATGAAGAACCACAAAAAAACCAATTTTCTACCAAAAATGACCTTTTTAAAAATTTGCCCCAGTCTGGAACTCTGCTGTCAAGTTTTAGATCACTTTGAAAATTTTGGAGGATGTAAAACAGACCTAGATTGAAAACTTTGCATGCCTAGAATTCTTCGAAAATTCCTAGTTTTTTCAGTTATTTGCCGGTTTCTAAAAGACGCCTGTTTTTCACACGTCTTCTGTAACAAACAGGCCAAATATGTGTTTTTCAGAAATCGGCAACTAGCTGAAAACTAGAAAATTTCAAAAATTGTATAAATGCAGATTCCAAAGACCCGTGTATGCCCGGGAGTACTTTTCTGCTTAATCTTTAGCCTATGACAGTTTGAAAGGAAGGAGGAAAATGTGTTTTCACTTTTCGGATTCTATTCTTCTCTCGAGCACGTTAAGAAACCATATGTTTCTGATTTCCTATGCCACAAAACTAGTTTCTCTCTATTCTTCCTCACATTTCAATTTTTTCGTCGTGAGCTATTATCAGTTTCGTTCGTTTTGGAATGCCGCGAAACGTATACTTTTGTGGAACAAAAGAGACAAAAATTCAATCATTCCGAGAGTGGCTTCACTTCACTTTGAAGACATTCGCAATGCATTGCTAAATCGTTTTTTCTTTGTTAGAATAGAAGAAGTGAGGAGAGGAGAATAAGTGATGCAACATTCTTTTCAAGATTAATTACTCAAAATTGTCTGAGACCACATCTCCTAGAAGACTGGAAGAGATATATACTCAACTCTCCTCAGAATCCGGAAGTTATTTCTTTTTTTGTTTCTGTGTCTACTTGGTTTCACTTTTTTTTCTATTCATTGCTTTTAACCATCGCATCGAAAAGGTGAATTTAGGGAAGACGTGAAGCGGAATGAAATTTAAAGTGTTGGGGTCCAACTCCCTTCTGGCTTACCTTTTTAAGGAGTCAAGCGGGTATACAAACTCTCAAATCTCGAACAAATGTTCAATTTATTTTGCAAATTTAAAACATTTAAAAATCTTTAGTCTATTTTTTATTGGGAATGAAATTTGAATACTACCTGTAAAAACAAGTGCGGCTTGCACCAGACAAAAATCCCTTCCACCATTTCCGATGTGTATTTCCTTACAATTCTTGATTTTTTGTACTTGTACTGCCCTTCTCCCTTTTATTCTTTTTTTTTTTACTTTGTTTTACGTTTTTTACTTCATGGCTCGGTTTCTAGTTTGACCCATAGCTACTCCTATTTTTACACTATTTGAATATTCTTTTTTTCACCCTCCGCCGGCTTTCTTCTCCCGCCTCATCCCGAGGGCTTCCAGGTAGAAGAAGAACAAAACAAAAACCTTATTTTTTTCAAAAAATTTTTTTTGAATATTTTCAATTTGTCACGTGGGTGAGGGTGACTCCGCGAAGAGTCTAATTGCCTTATTTCAAAAATCAGGGCAAAACCTCAAAAACAAATTGATCCTCTGGAGATTCTTGATTAGACACTCTGATTTGGGCTTGATTTGATCATAAGATTATCATAAAGTGCCATTTCCGATTTGTCTTGTTTCTTGTTTTTTATCCGCTGGAAAACTCAACATCTTGAAGACTCAGATTTTATTGAAAATTTCAGAATAGCCCAAGAATAATTTATCTGAGCACTTCTGGAAGTTTTGGAATCCTGCTCTCCAGTTTCAGCCAAGTTATACGAGTTTCAGTTCCCCAAAAATCGGATTTCCGTGCGAAACAGCAGTTTTCCAAGACAGTTTGTACAATTTCTAGGACGTTTTAGAAATTTTTTTAGAGCGACATTTGTTGCGTTGAACTCAGAATTCGATACAATTTCATATTTTTAATAATTTCTCAAAAATTTTTGTTTATGATTTGAGAAAATGTCACAAATATGAAATTTTCTCATATTTTGAGTTGAACACAACGAATTTCATGTTCTAAAGTGTCCTTGAAGTTGAGAAATTCGTCTTGAAAAGTTCGCTGTTCTGCACTGAACTACGATTTTGGTACTGGAACCTGCATAACTCGGCTGAAACTGACGAGCGGACTCTAAAACTGTCCAAGATGTTTAGATAGGTTATTTCCACATAGTTTTCATCAAAATCTGGGTTGACAAGATGTCTAGATTCCTCTGTTATTTCAAAAATCACAAAAAATGTTAAAAAACATTATCCTCTGGAGATTCTTGATTAGATATTTTGGTTTATGGCCTGAACTTGACTCGATCATCAATTTTTTCTTGCTTCTTATCCTCAACTAATTTCGAATTCCAATTTCAAAAACGTGTTTTTCAGATTATGACTACTATGAGTTAACGGGAATCTACTACGAATAAAACATGATACGGTTCTTTCTAACCGCGTTTTGCATCCTCAACTCTTTCGAACCCACCAACTCGGCTTTCATCCCGCTTACCAAGAAGTTTTTGGACAAACTCAAAAACGAGACGCTCTATAACAAATTTGCGACACCGACACAGTATGATGGTGAGTCAAACTAACATGGGTTTCGGGTTGAGGGTGACTAAAATAACAATGAATCCGCACAGAGCACATAGAGAGGATTTCAAGAGTGACTCTCTCTCTCTCTCTCTCTCTCTCTTTTTCTCTATCTATCTTAAAACCTTTTTATAGAGTATATACGCGTTCACGGTCCAGGTATGAACGAGAGTGTTTTGTTTAAGGCTTTTCTTCTTACTCTTAACTGTTGCTTCTATTTCCGGAAGATTCTTTCTGACACTGCTGATACACACACACTAAACACTTGTTTAATTACTGTTTTTCATTTTCCTCTCTGCTCACAAGTCTCACGTCAAATGGCTTTCTTTGCACTAATACGTGTCTGTCGATAGGACTCATCACGCCCGTAGATTCGATTTTGATCGCTTTAGTTCTGATTCCTGATTGTCTAACCCGTTTCTTATTCAGATGTGCCAACAAATGTCACGCTTTCGATGTTCATTGAAGGAATGAGCTCATTTAGTAAGCCCCTGTAGTACCAATTCTAGATTTATCATATTTTGATTCAGGTGCTCAAACTATGGATTACCACCTGGACGTTTATTTCCAAGAAGAATGGTATGATCATCGTCTGGCTCATAATAACACCGCTCCAATTCTTGTCCGAGACCTGGAAGTTTTCAAAATGATGTGGCACCCGGATGTTTATTTTGCAAACGCTAGATCGGCAGCTTTCCAGGTCAGTTAACTTGCACTACATGGTAGTAAAAAAGGCTTCTACTTCCATTTGTGTTTTGACTTCGGAAAGCGATTGACTTTTCAACCTACTCACTCGAGGGCGTCGTCTTCTGACGAAAGAGCTTTTTAATAACATGCAAATCCCATTTCAGGACATCACGGACGACAATTTTCTTGTATGGGTCTATCCGAATGGACGCGTTTGGTATGACGCGAGAATCTCGATTGTAAGAGATTAGTTGAAAAACAAAATGTCACGTGTTCCTCTTATAGGTCAGCTCTTGCAACATGGATCTTTGGAAATATCCACTGGATTCTCAAGAGTGTGCGCTCCGGATTCTCTCGTACGCCTATCCAATGACAGTTCTACGTTTGCTCTGGTCGGAAAAGGAAGACGTGCCTGCCATCGATCGTAATCCGGATATCACCATGCCGGATATGTCGCTGAAACACATCCGAACCGGATACTGCAACGGAACATATGCAACTGGCGAGTGGAGTTGCATGACGGCGATATTCTACGTGGAACGGGAAATGATGCATCACGTCATGCAAACATATGTCCCGACCGCGTTGATCGTCGTCATTTCGTGGTTCAATTTCTGGCTGGAAATTGATTCGGCACCGGCGAGAGTGTCGTTAAGTATTACCACACTTTTGACGATATCAACGCAAGCTAATGCGGTGAAGCTTGCATTGCCAGAAGGTAGGAATAAAGAATCGGAATTTTGAGAAAAAAAACAGAATTTTTTCAGTCAGCTACATGAAGGCTATAGATGTTTGGATGGGATCGTGCATGGTAAGAACTGGTTTGGTTTGGCAAGAGAGGGAAATTTATTCTAAATTGGAGTTTCTAATTGAAAATAATCATAATTATTAATTTCTCTGATAGAAGAACACACAAACCGTAACTTTGTTCAATTATGTCGATTACTGGGAAAGATATCGAGATATTGTCGACGGATAAATTGTTTATCAAAGTATTACCAATGTTTTATCAGTTGATAAATTTTTGATATCTTTCACAGGAATCGAGAGATTCGAGAAACGGTTTGGGTGGTCAGGTGTTAGAGCGAATATGGTAATTAAAATTCTAGAATTGTCTGTAATAAATATAAAAAATACGGTATATGGTTTGTAAGTGTGCTCATAACTTGTTAGTCAAGAAATGACATAGATAGTACAAAAAGCTGTCAACTAAATTTTCATGATAAAATTTCAATACCGTGAATGCTCTAGTAGAAGTCTAGCACTTTAAGTGCGCTTTAAGCTCAATTATCTCGGTTGTTTTAAAAAATTTTGTATGGCGGTCAGCAGATCAAATGTTTATAACATTATCAACAACATTTTATCAGTCTGCCATTTTTTGATATCTACTGAAGGAACCGAGATAATTGAGAACGAAGTGCACGTATCTATAGGATCACTCACGGTATTCAATTTATGTTAGTCTATGAGTCGTCTGGATCAGACAAAAATCACTTTAGTTGTTCGCTTATCAAAAGTTCTAGTACATTACAATATATTTTTAAAGACAAATGCCCAACCAATAGTTTTCAGGCGTTCGTGTTCGGAGTCATGATTGAATTCACCATCTGTCACTACGCCAAAACCTTGGAGAAGGAGAAAGACAGACAAGCTCGAGAAGCCGAACTCCGAGGAGGACCACCACTTGTCGTCGACACCCTATCGACACTATTTGGAGCCGTCCACGACATTGACGATTTGGTGCGGAAAGTGGCCACGCTTGTATGTTGCTTGCACTGCTTTTCACACGCTAAGCTCATTTTCAGGCATTTTTCTAGTCTCAGCATTTTAAAAAATTGCAAGATGCTGACCTTCAGCAAATTCTAACCTTTATACTAATATTTTTGGCTTTATGGCTTTCTTTCGGAAACGAAACAAATGAGTTTTAGCAGCTTTCACTGTTCCTAACACTCTCACATACACTCACATATACTATGTTCCGTTTTTGAGTTTTCTTTCACTGTACTTTTCAGATTGAGGAGACTGAATGGGTTTGTTTAACGCTTAATGGACTAATGCAAGCTTATCTCCTTATTTCTCTTATTTCAAGCCTCTCTAAGCATGCCTGCATCCGATATATTCATAATTTTCATGGAATGAGACGTAACTTCTGTTCACCCTGTCATAAATGTGATTTATTTGAAATGTCATTAATTTCATTTTCAGAACGAAGACGAGGAGCTTCGTGGAGACGGTGAGCAGCACATTGCACTAAACATGCTCAACCCTGAAGAGCCACGTTTGCGGTCGTTGCATCCAACCACCAATGATATTACGACAAACGGAACCAGGTGAATTTCTTGGATTTCTCATCCAAATATCATCTTAACTCTTGAAGATACTTCATGGGAGCTGAACGACTAAAGCGCAAGCGGTCCAAGACTTCGATAACCCGACTTCGCCAACAGGTAGCCAGTATGCGTCATGCCGTGAGTTTCGCTTTTTTGGCTTTTTTAGTAATCAGCTTGTTTCCCTTCTTTTTTATTTGCTCAGACGCCGCAGTTTGAATTTTATTTTGATGTGAACACATACTTTAAAGCTTTAATTCATATTTCCAACTGAAAAGAATGATTTCAGACCGCCGATGTTTCCCGTCGCGCGTTCAAATGGACTCGTGCCGTTCGAAAACTCCACGGTCACCGCGTCGCTACAAAAATCGACGAGCGATGTCGTATCGTGTTTCCGATGGTGTTCATCCTGTTCAACATCGCCTACTGGAGCTTCTATCTTGTATTCAATTGAAACATTCTCTCTCTTTTTTTCACTGTGATTGATCTCGTACGTTGTGCATGTCCCTTCCACTCTTCCTTCTCTCCTTCCCAGAATCTTCTTCATGTTTTTTGTCTCTCACTACTTTACAAGTTTGTCCTATTTATGATCAGAAAACTATTGAATTCTCTGATATTGAATCTTTTTGAAAATAAATTATACATTTCGGAGGCATATAGATAATTCCAGAGGTAAGTAAAAAAGCTCTAAGCATTCTGTGGAACCAGTGGAAAATGGAAAACAAAGTGAGTTTTCAAAATCAGGAAAATGTTTTGAATCGGAAAGTTCGGAGAGAAAAATAGGAGTAAATTAGAAAAGAGTCCTAAAGTCAACAAACGAAATTGAAAAATTAGTGCAGCCTCTAAAAACAGCTCAAATCGTGGGGACGTGACCTAGTGTCCATAGAAGGGTGTGCGGAATGGAACTTTCGGAATCTGTGGATCTTCGGAAATTTCAAAAATCGGTATTTCGAAAACACCGACATACTGATACGGATAAAATGATGATTTTGAATTTTCGGAATTATCTGAACTTTTCAAAATCGGAATTTAATTCTTGGAATATGGTGAATTTTGAGGATTACTGTTTCAATTTGTTAGCAACAAAATAGCGAGTTAACAGCAGATCAAAATACTATAAAATTCTAATTATTACGAAAATCGAACAATATAAGCTTCAAAATATTCCGGTTCTAAATTCTTGCTGAAATATTAGGTTGGCAGGAAAGTAACTGTCCATTTTTTCATTAGTAAATAAAACAAAAACAAGATTAATCCAAGATTGACAGTATGTACCGTCGTGATCCACAACCTGTTGTCAATTTAGGGTAACTCGTGGATACCATCCCTCCAAAAGCCGGCTGGACGCGAATCAAAGTATTACTGTAGCACTTTTTCTCTCATCGATAATGTTAAAGTTCTTACGCTCCAGATGAAGTCGTATATCTTCGAATAACCAATAATCAGATGAAACAAAATCAGAACTTTCACGGGGGTAAAGGAGAACCGTCCAGCCAAAGCGGCTGAGGAACGACGTGACTTTCCGTGAACATGCGGTTTTTTCAGTTTTTAACGACAGGCAAGTCAGACCTGAGCCGCTTCATCGAGACGGTTCTCCCTCACCAAGTTATAGTCCCGACTTGACTCTATCAAATTATAGGTTATTCGGAGATATGCGAAGTCATCTAGAGGGTGATGAATTTTGCACCATCTATGAGAAAAAACTAAAAAAATGAATTCTTTGATCCGCGGCTAGTTCGCTTATGAAGGAAGGGTATCCACAAGATACCTGAATGTTGCCAACGTGCTATGGACCACGACGGTGCATACTGCTAATCTTGGCTTAAAGGAGGGTAGACATCAAAAATTTCAAAATTTTCATTTTTACTGAAAAGATATAACTCTGAAGTATAAATATAGCTATGTACTTACAAACCTGAAAAAAACACTTCAAGGACGAAAAATTGCTCTTTTTTGTCACCCTAATTTCTTCACTAGCTTGCTGCTGCGGCGTCGCTTCATAATGTGAAAAACGCGATGGTCGCCTCTTACACGCGTAGTGTAGTGGGTACGCTCTAGGCTAGTATTCAGGAGGTCAGAGGTTCAATCCCTGCTGGTGTTTTTACTTTTTTCTTCCCTTGTTTCCTTCGGATTGAACTTTTTGAACTCGGAATTTCTGAAGGGCTACCAGCGTGCCGCCGAGGCCTCACTCCGAGGTACCAAAATCAGTTGAAAATGAAGAATCTTGTTTTATTATGTTAACAAATAAATTATGAAAAAAACTACAATTAATTTTTAGAAAGAGACATAAAAATTGAAAAAAAAACCACATAATTAAAACAATCCTCGTGCAGGGCTGGTCGTCGGAAGGTGAAGGAAGCAGTAAAAATGGAGACGTCTCTGAAAACCCTAGTCATAAAACAGTTTTTATTCCTAGAGTAATAACGAGAAGTAATGAGATAAATAGGAACAGTGAAGAAACGGTTATCGAAGAGAAAATAGTTTTTTTCGCATGCTTATAAAACACACCGGCGACTGGCAAAATAATCGGTCGATAGAACTTTAAATTTACATAAAAAATTCACTTTTATATGGGTTTTATAATAAATAAGAAAAAAGAGCTTTTTTAATGTTTGAAGTCGTTAAAAATTAAAAAAAATAAAGTCGGGAAATAAAAAAATAAAAATGTTTGCGCGTGGGATTGCGTGCTTTAGGTGCGAACACCGCGACGGCAAAATACACATTCCCTGAAATTTTCCCCGAAATTTTTGCTGTCTGCCCTCCTTTAACCTGGTTTTTGTATTATTCACAATTAAAACAAGGAACAGTTACTTTCCTGCCAACCTAATACAGAATAACATAAATACTGTTTTTTTATTTACCACGCTTTGTATTATAGTTGGAACAATTTTTTGTTGATAGAGTCACAATTTCATATCCCACGGGTTATCTTACTAAAATACAAGTTGATACAAAACAACATAAAATTTATAAGAAAACTAAAAATGTAAGTTCTAGTTTACATTTTCTGAAGTCAAGTTTGAGCTCATCACAACTTGGAATAGGAATACCGTATTTCTTCTAAAAGAAGCCCACACAAATCTTCAACTTTGAGCTCAGTTATACTGATTCCTGTGAAAGATGTCAAAATTTGTCAAATGATAAAATATTGCTGATATTGTGATGATTCATCAGTTAACAAATTTTTAATATCTCTCACAGAAATCTAGATAATTGAGCTCAAAGTTGAAGGCTGAGGGCTTCTACGTAGTAGAGCAAAGACAATATCTTGGTTCATGTAAAATCTATGAAAAAATGATTTTCAGACAAAATCCTCATCATGATATACAATTCAATTTGCCAGTTAGACGTATTTTGATATTTTTTACAAAAAAAAAAGTTATTTTTCTGGCTACAAGAAGGTGTAAACATTTTTATGTGTGCTTAACAAAAATAAAACTTTCAAAAAGTTATGTCATTTTTCCCGGAAAATTTTGACTCTTTTCCGGGAATTCATTTTAATGAATTTTATTGCTGTTGGAAGCGCCACAATTCTACTGCTTATTTTGGAAGGCATTTGACTTTAAGCGTCATTCGGATTCAATTAAATATCGTTTTTTTAAAGAAATTTTCAAAAATTCGGTAATATTTTCTTTTTGCTGTAAGTCAAAAATAAAAATTCTGAATTCAACTTTTATCAACATCTGCTATCAGACATCCTTGTGAAACCTAGTCGTTAAAAAAAGCCCACCCAATAAAGACAAGGTTATTCTCAGAACCGGTTCCGGAAAATTCGAAGGCATTCAGCTGTTCAAATTCAACCCCTTTACTTCGTCTGTTTTTAGGATTTCACACATTTCGTAACATCTCAATCTCTGCTCTGCATTTTTTTTTCTATAAATGATGAAATCGGCTTCTCGGCGCTTTGATTAGAAATTCTAATTTTGACTCTTTTTCCAATCAGTGGAAAAAAAACTAATCAAAATGTATGTGGCATACATGTAAACAACAACTTTAGATCTCAATTTTGCCATTTTCAAATCTCTAAAAAGTTCATTTTGTCCCTGCTACATTCTCCAAGTCATTATCCGTTTTTTTCTTTGCATTGCCTGACCGGTTTCGCCCACTACCTTTCCCTGAAAAAATGTTCATCCATCTTGTTCCATTGAGGCCTAGTCGCTCAAAAAGCAGCAAGACTAACTTGACAAGTGCTTTCTGAGGCTGTTCGGTCAAAATAGGAGAACTCAATTCACAACTTTTTTTTTGTGTTGCTGTTAAATTCAACTTTTTTGTCCAATTCGTTTTTCTCTTTTTTTTTTGAGAAACCGAAAAAAATTTAACTTTTTCTTTCATTTTGCCACCCAGCTGCTTCCATTGTGTTTGCGGTTATCAGCCAAAACAAACAAGGCATCCATTACTGCCACATATCGAACGAAAATTCTAAAATATATATATATACATATATATATATATATTGGTTGCTTTTCGTTCTTCAATTGACGATGCCATCAAATTTTTTTGTTTGGAATTCGAAACCATTCGGAAAAAAGAAAAATGAATGAATATTAAGTAGGATATAGCGATAATTTGTCATTTTCCCCTTTATATTTCACAATTTTTCCCTTCATCAAAAGATTAATCCGTTTTGTTCAAGGGTATGAACGAAAATTCCAAAAAAAAAAAAAGATTTCCTTTTTTTTAACTACCGTAAACTTTCTGTCAATTTACTCACTCTAGAAATTCAATTTCCGCTTTTTTCCTACTCTCACGAACTCTTGTTGCTCTTCTGTCCCCCTGAAAACGAAATGAACTTTTTTTTACTCAGGGCTTGTCTACTGACTCAGAGTCTTCGGAATTCCGGCGGCGCCCTCGGGGTATTGCTCCAGGCGCCCGCACGCAGAGAAGATTTGTTGCCTTCACTCTCGCTCCCCACACTTTCTGATCAATCCAATGGGACCTCTTGGGGCAGTTTAATGAGAAATATTTATCTTGACACAAACTGCTCTCACCGGGAGGGCAACAGAGGGGAGGGGGGGGGGGGGTTTCCTTTCTCTGAGAATCCGAAAAAAATTGAGGTAGTGAGAAAAATGAGAAAATAGACTCTTTTCCTCCGAGACTTACAACAATTCTGTCTTCTCTCACCTCACCCAACCCACAATATGTTATCTCTAACTGACTGGTGGCCGCGCCGGACGCCCGAGACCACTGGGCGAGGAGGAAAATAAACGTTTCGGGGGTCTACTCCGTTTTTTTGCCACCGCCCTCGTTTCATTTTCCTCGTTTTCAACTGTTTCAGTCAGTCAGTTTTTCCTCCCTCGCTCTGTTTAGTCTATTTTCCATTTTTAAGCGGACACAAAAACTTTCACTGTTCTCTTAAAGTGTTTAATGCTCTACTTTTGCTTATCAGTGTTTTTTTCTTCAAATTAGTACTGTAAAGAAAAACTAATCATTGTTTCATGATTCTTTTTTCCCAATTTTTTTCCTCGTTGCTGTCAAGATAAGGTTCACTGGTGATTCTTCATTTTTGTTTCGTGTTCCTTTATTTTCACCTCTCTCTTATATAGTTTCCAACAAAGGTGTAAATATCTGAAGTCAGAAACCGGTTTTTTCGGAGTAAAGAAACGATGGCAGGTGTTCAGAAGCGCCAAAACTTGGTAAGTGCAAAAAATCTGAAAATCGGCCGTCCGTGAGAATTCGTTGGTGTCTTGAAATTAGAACTTTGTCTAGGAATTGAAATTTGGGCTTTGACGCATTCCGTTAGATAAAACAATTGTTCCGGAATTTGCTTCTTATTTGAGCTACCGTAGTCCTCAAAACTTTTGTAGTCCTTAGCGCTACCGTAGTCCTACAAATAGAAAATGAGTCTAAATTTTTTTAAGTCCTTGAAACTTCCGTTTTTTGAAATTACCGTAGTCCTTGAAGCTAAACTACCGTAGTCCTATAAACGGAACATCAGTTTTAATTTCTCCAGCTTTATTTTTGAGATGATTGTACTGAATATTTTTTGTCTATTTTTACATTTTTTGATTTTTTGATATTTTGAAATTTGTTAAAAATCAAAATTTCCACTTCCTCATAAACATTGTACTTTTCTAAAAATTTTAGCGACGCTACAGTAACCTGACTTGTTTTGAAAATTGGTGAACTGTTTTGTTGGTTATCACTCATTAATATTAATACCATTTCATAGTTGCAAATGTATTGTTAACTGTTTTCGAATTCTCAATTATTTGAATCTTTGTTAAAATGCACTTTTCAAATCTTTCGTTTTTCGGTTTTCTTGTTTGGCATTCCTAGAACAGCTGCTAAGTGCAACTTCTCCTAGAAATTTTTTTCTCAAATTACTTTTGAAAAGTTGGCAAAGCCTTCAGACTAAAAGTAAGATACTAACTTGGTTTCTTGTGTTCCAAACAGGTTCCAGCATTAATTAGAGATTTTTTTCTTTTTGGTCTCACTTATCCGTCTGTGTTTCAATATATCCAAGATTACACCTTTTTATCATTTTACAACATTCATCATTCCCTCCCATTTCTCTATTCCCCTCTTTTTTGAACTCCGCCTCCAATGCCCTCTCATTCATCTGAAATTCAGACTCACTAAATTGGAAATTGAGCATTCTTGCAGGAAGAGTGCTCAACATTTCAATTGGCCGCTGTGTCTTGTCCTCCGCGGTGCAGCTGAAAAAGAACATTTCTCTTTTTTTCTTCATCTAGACATCCATGATATTAGCCATTTTTGTTCTGAGCCCTCACAAGTGCGTCTTGTCCTCACGGACCACCAGGATCAACAGAGAACATCCTATCCCTATTTTTTGTCTCGGGCGCTTCGGACGATTCGCGAACCACTTTCATTCCGTTTCATCAGACATCGCTTCGTCTTTTTCATTTTTTTTTTCTCCTTGTCACTTTTTTTCCTTGAAACCGAGACGTCTTAGTGAAAGAGCCTTTCCAATTAGACTTTTTCTCTTTTTCGAAAAGAGAAAAATGAATCTCATGCCAGAAGAGGAGCGGGAAAAATGAGCATGTAATCTTCGATCACTTTTCTCTTTTTTTTTCTGTTCCTTTGACTTTCCGGACAATTCTTTTTCTTTCTGGAGCCGTCCCTTCAACCTAAAGTCTCAAGAAAAGGGAAAAACGGGATAAATAATGACTAGTGCGTCGCTCTTTTTTTTTGTGACACACTTACACATACTTGCCCGCCGGACACAACCACATACATACACAAAAAGTGCCATTCTTCCATTCCGAGGGAGAACAACTTGAGGAAGAATGTGCGACTTTTTTAGCGGCGCCGAACCACCCACGAGCCGTTTGGAATTCGTTGAATTTTATTTTTCCCTCTTACTTCTTCTTAAATCTGAACTTAACCACTTTTCAGATAGCTATGTCTTTGGTGTCGGATGGTACCAGAACAACGCTATCATCGGATTTCACTGATTCTTCTAGAACAAACTCACCAATAGATGTTGGAGAAGGTTTGCATTTTCCTTATTTTCGTATCTCCTCGCCGCATGAATATCACTCTCGCTCAAATGAATAAATCACGATGAAGCAAAAAAAAACGAGCTGTCTTTTTTTCTAGATTCCCCCCTCTCTGACACTTTATTTTCTCTTGACCTCTTTTTTTTGTAGCCATGGATCTTTCTTCTGGCTCCTCCTCTTCTTCATCTCAAGGATCCGGAAGTTCACCATCATTTTCCCAAAAGACCCATCCCGGGAAAGAAACAGTAGCCATGTCTATTGCTCAACCTCGACTCACTGTGAATGTAAAGTTTTTTTTCTCGGCTTTCTCAGTATGTCAGCAACATGATAAATGACTTTTTTCAGGGCAAACGCGTCGGAAGACCACCAGGAACATTTAAAGTCCACAAGTGAGTTGTGTCTATTTTTGTTATCATGCTAGTCGCTCGTTCTAGGATTCTAAAGAAGTCATTGGTGGAAGAGGTGCATCAGAATACCGAGAAAGTATGCAAATGGAAGGATTGCTACCAGACATTTCATTCCGTTGAGGTTAGTTTTTGAAGAAAAAAAAGAAAAGCTCTAAACTGGTAAAATCTTTTTCAGCTATGAAACAATTTTCTAGTTGACTCAGATCTCACATTTGCAGGTTTTTATAAGACATGTGAAATGAAAAAAATTTAGAAATACCGCAAAATGTGTGGTGGAATGTCATCCAAATCGTTGATTTTGAGCTTATATATCACATTTTTCATAAAAGATACCGAAAAATGCTCAACTGGCAAAATACTTAACATATAATCATTAACATTTTGTCAGTTGACCAATTTCTGATGCCTTCCACAGAAATGATATATATATATACATATGCTCAAAGTTGACGGCTATTAAAGTGTTTACAGTAACTCATCCATCATTCGATTTCAAACAAAATGCAATCTTTCATTCTTTCATTTACAACTTTTTCTGTGAAAACGCAGCCGAGTGACGCTAAAATCACACTTCTTCCCAGATTGGAATTAGATTTGTGGCGCTTCCTAGAAGAAAATTCATTTCAATGAATTCCCGGAAAAAAGGACAACCAAGAATTTTGAAATTAAACTTTTAAAAGTTTGATTTCTGTATAGCACATCTAAAACTTCTTACCAGCCCGTAAAGTCACAATTTGAAGGCGGGGGGATATGAAAAAATAATTTTCTCGCAGTTCCGCTCAAATACGCTAGTCGAAAAGTATAACCTGTGGGCTCGAAATCCTTTACAAAAACGGGATGCAAAAAATTCTAAGTCTCTACCAAGAAAAAAAGGAAAAAGACAACTCGTTGTCTAATTAGTCACCGTGAAACCTATGAAGGAAGAGCTTTTAACTTTGAGCCAATTTACCTAGATTTTTTTCGCAGATATAAAAATTGTTAACCGAGAAATTGTTTGACATGATATCATAAGTTTTTTGTCAGTTGACACTTTATTGATATTTCGCATAAGAACTAAGATGATTAAGCTGAACATTCTAGTGTGGCGTCCTTTCTATTACAGGTCTTACGGAAGTTACAGTAGTCATGGTTTCCAGGAAATCACTTTCCACATTAACCAAAAACACTTCGACAAAGAAATCGTCTGTCGTTGGGAAGGATGTGATCCCAGATACTTCAAATCCCTATACCTTCTCGTTGGTCACTGTCGCAGTCACACTGGCGAACGTCATCTGAAGTGTCCAGTAAGACTTTTTCTCCAGGTTTATGTTGATCTTTGCTCTTTTTCAGATTGAAGACTGTCCAAAAGCATACAAATCCCGCGAGAACCTCTCAACTCACGTTAGAACTCACACCGGCGAAAAACCGTACTTTTGCCAGTTTGAGAACTGCACCAAACGCTTCACCAATGCCTCAGACCGTGGCAAGCACGAGAACCGGTGCCACTCTGGGGTAGGTTTTCACACATGTGATTAATGATGGTTTTTTTTTTGATAAGCTGATAGCGCATTTCGTTGAAACAGTACTTTCTGATAGCAAAATGTACACTTTGAACTTAATCCTCTTTTTTTTTTTTTTGGTTGAGACATGAAAAAGAAGAGAGAGCTCTGTTGAGACTGAATAGAAAACAAGAAAAATGTTATTCCCAGCGTCGAGAGTACAAGTGTGACGTGCCAAACTGCACCAAGTCGTATACGGATCCATCTTCGCTTCGCAAACACATCCTCCATATTCATGGACCAGAAGTTCATGAGAGTCGAAAAAAGAAGAAGGTGCGATGGATGTACCGTAGAGATGGAAAACAACTAAACAAGGATGGATCAGTGGTAAGATTTTAATAGTTGGACATGTTTACAGTAAACTGGCTTCAGACCACAATTGATAGTCCAGCAATTGCCAGTCCAAAGGAAAATGGGTCAGAAGCGCGTCAAGCACCCATAGATACAGTGCAAATGCCTCTTCAATCTGTTTTTCCACAACTCAGCCCGATTCAGCAGAACAGCCCAATCCAACAACTTCTACCACCAACACCAACAATCGGAACAGCAATCCCAGAATGGAATCCATCTCCACGTGTTCAATCGGATTTCCCATTCTCCGCTTTCAACTCCTATGTCCCTAACTACATTCAGATGAATGTGGCAATGGCTAGCCTTCTTACAGTAGATCAGAAGCTGTTCGTCGCTTCTAAAATCATCGAGAGACAACAATTTGTTCATGCAAGCCATGAAACTCTTCAGAAGCCAACCCCAGTTCTGGTCAAGACGGAATACAAGCAGTGCGAATGTAATGATTGCAAGAAGGGGACGTTTGTCCGAGCTTATCCGTCACTTCGAGAATGATTTTAAAATTTCCAGAGAAATATAACAATTTCATGATTTATGTTCGTTTTTAATTTTAAATGTTCGTTCACCAAAACTCACTCATTCCTTCCTAGTCACCGTTTTTTTTCTAGATACCTCCTGTGGTTTTTTTGGCTTTGTTGCATTTTGAGGGGCCCAAAAAAAGTTGTTTGCTCCCTGAAATTCGAGATGTCTTATTTTTTCAGTGCTACCATGCCCAACATCCCGGTCCAATCTCTCACGCTGTCTAGTCCCTTTTTAGATGCCGGTTTCTATACCCAAAAAAATCTCCGATTAGATTTTCTGGTACTTTTTGTTTAGTTGCTTTTCTTGTCCCTTCTCCACCATTGGAACTTTTTTTTTCTTAACTTTTTTTTTTCTCAACCCCTATTTTAACTATTCATGGCTTTAAAAAATTTTTAGCTTAAATTTTCTGCACCAAAAAATCACCTTAAATGATTTAGTAGAAGTTCATCCTCTGCATTCAATTTGAGCTCAATTATCTCGGTACCTCGGAAAGTTATCAAAATTTTGTCAATTGATAAAAGATTAAAAATTTAACCAAAAACATTTTAGTAGTTGACACATTTGAGATATCTTGTGAAGGAAGCGAGCTAATTGAGCTCACAGTACACGTATAAAGTGAGCTTCTAATAAAGCATCAAACGGTAACAGTTAACTAACATTGTCTGCTATCTCTCTCTCTCTCTTTTTTTTCGTAAAACAACTTTTCTGTTTTTAAATAAAAAATTTTTGAAACAAAAAGTATCAAAAAATAAAAGTTCAACACACTTGTTCTCCGTTTTACGATCCATTCTCCTCTGTAGCTGTGAATTCCACCACCTACAAGATAGTCCATCTCTTCTGGAGAAGACAAAGAAAGCCCGTTAAGGATGTCACCCAGAGAGAATAAATGATCTTTATCTGAATGCCAGTTTGTACATGAACGAACCGCAGACAATGGGCAATGAAAAAGTGCATCAACTGTTATCTAGAGCGTCGTTAACACATTTTTTTCGTTGCCGTTTTAAAACGTCAGCATTCCTTTTTTTAGGTTTATTAGTCAATCGAAATGCACAAGATGATAAAAAAGAGGTAAAAACTTATCAATCCATATTTAATGGTTTCATGGGAGTCCAAAAACGGGGTCCAAATGCAAAAAAAATTAAATCATTATCTCTGTTTCTTCTTCCACTTCTTCCAGTGCCCGCTCCTGATCAACAGTTTGCACTCTATGGGGAATCATAGGGTTGTACCCATGAATTCTTTCAAAAAACACATAATCGTAGTTGTTGACTTCGAATCGTATGAAAAAGAATCCCTGGTGATAGACGACAAACACCTGGACATATCTAAAAAATTACAAAGTAAAAAATCTATATTATAAAACTCACTTGAGAAAGCAAATGACCAAAACGAACACTGACAAGACGGTATCCTTTGATAATTCCGGTAGTGCGAACATTTTTTTTTGTCTGGAAAAGTATGAAAATTGAAAGCTAGCCTGTTGGAACTCAAAATTAAAATGGAAACTGTTTTCTTGATAAGCATAGTGCCCAGCAAAAAAAGAGTCGTGCCATATATGGACGATTGATTTGATATCAGCTCTTTTTTATGTCAGGATAGGACAGTTTTTCGAGTTCCTGATAATACATATGACAATGAGGAGATGTGGAAGTAAGAAATGACTGAAAAGTCGACAAGGAAGTTTTTGAGACTCAGTTGCTCGAGTCAGTGGGGAAATCTGAAATCTGAAATCTATATTCCAATCTACCGTAATCCTGGCTGACCTGGTAGTCCGTGCATTGATCTACCGTAGTTCTACCGTTATCTACCAATTTCTCATATTCTTGTAATGGTCTAACCGTTTTTGGGGACAAAGCAATGTTTACACCATTTTGGTCTCTGGTAAATTCTCTGAAATGTTTCATCCACTTTCGGTTCCAAACCCTTTGCTCCCCATTTGTTTATTTTTATTTTGATACTGCCTCAAAAACTAATGAATATAGACCTCATCAAAAACATCCGCCATCCGGGACACTCTCGCTACCTCTCCTCTCGTTCTTCGCCTCCCACTATACATATTTTGTGAGGCGCCCAGCGTCCGAAAACACAAGAGAGAGGGGAGCAGCGGAGCACACTGCTGAAAATAGCGCGGGCGCCAGATAGGGAGAAGCAGAGAAGGACGGACGCGTTGCGGCCACTCCGCTCCTTACTCCGCTTCGTACTAGTTGGTGATGAGGGCGACACCCCCCGTGTCAAACAATGAATGAAAAAAAAGGAGAGGAAACGCCTACTTTTTGTGCCACAACATACCAGCCAAACTATTATTTTCAGTCTTGAAATAGTTTTATTACTGATTTATTCTTTTCTGCTGCCTCTTGTTTCCCCGCGGCCTCTCGCATGCTGTGTGAGGCTGAACGGTATCAACCTCAGGTAGCAGAGACCACATGACTGCTAGCTCCCTGAGTAGCTGCCGTTGAGACTCGAGAAAGCGTGTTGTTGTCGATTTCGGTGAGTTCCTGGTGTAATTTTTTATGGTTTCCAGGAGAACCATGTTCTTCGAAGCTATGATGTGTCAAGGGGGTTTATCCTCTAACACGAGTGATCCCTTGGCAGCTGTGGGTTACTGTAGACTTTAACTGTGGGTTACTGAAGACTTTAATTGTGGGTTACTGTCGACTTCAACTGCGAGTTACTGTAGACTTTCAGACTATTTTTCAGTTAGACTAGCGGAAAGGCGTATACTAAAAATCAGAAGAAATTTCTGAGAGCCTTCCTTGGTCTTCTGGACTTGTTGACCGCGATCAAGCAGTTTGAAATGATAAATCAGATTAGATTTTTCAGGAGACTCTCAATTTTGATAGATAATTGTTAGACACAATTCAGTGATGCTTGCTTCCCATGTAGGATGTCGGGGACAGAGCAGTAGCTGTTGTGGTAGGGTTCTCCTGGGATGGTTAAGATTTGGTGGCCTAGCTGCACTGGAAGTTTCTGGTTGGCTGAACGTGAGCTTATTTCCGAAAGAACGTACGGTTTGGTCCACAACAACCTACCCATGGTTTGAGCCGGCCGCAGCACTGGTTCCAACAGCTTTGCTGTTTGGTAATCAGCCCATTAGGAAATTCAATTTTTCCCTTATGATTTTTGCCGCAAATTTGGTTAGACTGTACTTAAAAAAATGAGTGTTCAAAACCGTATCTGGTTATAGAGCTCGTCAGAAGAATCCACATATTTTGAATAACAACTCAACTTTGAACAGAGGGAGTGACTGTAGTTTCTGAACCTTCTTCTTAACCGAAGTATTGAATTTCCCTGATTTTCTAAAGTTTAATCTTAAAGATGCAAGGGCCATCCCCAAAAGCAGTTGAGAGCAGCACTACAGTATCCCTCGTTTGTCATACGTCCGTCGCCGCATTTTTGTTCTTATATAATCGGTTTACAAACTTTTTGTTGACTAGGAACTGTAACCGGAAGTTGTGAAATTGGGAAGAAAAATTCCATAGACAGACAGACTTTGAACACCTGTCTACAACCTAATGATATCATTTCCCAGTTCCAGATGATGTTTTCCGGTAGAAGTTGGCTCTTTCTTGTGCTTTCTTTGTGGAGCCTGTCTAGACAACGGTTGTGGTATTAAGCTTGTTAGATGGTGTAATTTCAAATTTAATTTTTCATGGATTGTGTTTTTTTAAAAGGAAAACGGCTAATGAGCAGTACCTTATTTCCTCTAAGAAAAGACCACCCAAACCGTCAATTTTGATGGGCCGGGTGGGTTTTTCATAGAGTTTGGGTGGTCTTTTATTAGACATACAGTATATGGCTTCAATAAAATAATTAATTCTCTGTACAAGTAATGCTAAACTTCTGATATTAATGTTCCTTAAATATCAACTTTTGAGCTTTCACGATAACATACAAACTTTGACAGTTGAACATTTTTATCCCACGTACAACCTCCTAGGTGAATTCCATCAAATAGACGATTTGGGGGACCTTTCTTTGTTTTCCATGATACTGTAGCTTGACGACATCCTTTTCATTTCAAGAACCCTCCTAAAGTCTATGAATGGATTTCATCCTTTTTTAATTCTCTCTCCTTCTATCTCCAATTACAAACTGAGACATTGATCCATCATGTCAAACACTGAAACCAACATATCTAATCCAGAACCTATTGTATTTTTTGTCATTAATGAATGACAGTTTGGATTTATGTCCATCGTTGGTTTTCGGTAATTGCACTAATAATCTCTTTTTCTTCTGGGAAGGTAAGATCAAATAATAGGATAAAGACTTGATCAAATAATACGGTGACCTGCCTCTTGGGAAGTGACCCAAAACGGTTGAACGGCCGGGAGTTGTTGTCTCTAGGGAAGAAGTTGGCCTGACTGTGTTGGCATACTTGCCAACGGGCTGGGCTCCTCGGATTTTGGACTGACTGAAATGTATGAAATAGAAATCAACGTAAACTACAATTTCAAACTATTGGAAAGACTGTATCTTGCCAAGAAAGTTGTAAAATGCGTAAAAAAATTTTCGACCCATTTTTCTCGGCATGGCAATATCATGTCTCGCAACTTATTATAATCAAGATGAACATTTTGCTGATGGTATCATCGTGTGATATTCACCGAAATCTATCATATTTACAGAACTGGCTCTAACAGAAGCCCACCTTGTTGCTCATTTACAGTACCGGTTCATAAAATTTGGAAAAACATATGATTCAGTTGATTTTCAGCAATTTTGATCATTTTCAAGAGTCTAAGGCTCGTTTGCCAAGTTTTCGATCACTTTGAAAATTTTGGAAGGTGTAAAACAGACCTAGATTGAAAACTTTGCAGTCACAGTATTTGTTGAAAGTTCCTAATTTTTCAGTTACTCGCCGATTTCTGAAAGACACCCTTTTCGGTTGGTTTTTGTATTGAAAACAGGAAAAAACAGGATTCTTTCAAAAATCGGCAACAAGCTGAAGAACTAGGAATTTCCAAACAGTTCTATGGATTCAAAGTTGTTAACCTAGGCCTGTTTTACACTCCTCAAGATTTTCAAAGTGATTGGAAACTTTATAGCTGAGATTCAGATAGCTGAAAATGATCAAAATGGATAAAAATCCACTTAAAATGTTTTTTCTTGTGTATCTGTTGGGAATTCTGCATCTTGCCAAAAAGTTGTGGGTCAAAAAAAAAGACCAGAGCCAATATTCTCAGCTCTTTTTTCAATATATAATTCAGTGACTTCTAGTTAGTCAAAAACATTGAACCCGAAAAAAATCGCCCTGTTAGAAATTCTGACTGTTAACCACTAACCAAATGCAAGAAATGACCCGAAACGACCTATAACCTGAAATAGTTCCAGAGAGTAGCCTTCCTTATTCCCGCGACATGTTTGGAGTGTCATCTCCATTTTGAAGTGTGTCGCTCTCTCTCTCCATTGCAAAACCATTTTGATAAAATCTGTCTCCTGTCTGCGCTAAGGAAACGAGAACAAAGACAGTTGTGAGAGAAACGAAGATGGAAAAAGAAGAGGAATTGCCTTGATTTCAATTTTGAATGTTGCGACCCTTCGTCTCCGTTCAAGGTAACCCTCTTCTTTTTTGAAAAATGGAGTAGCGCGCCAAATGTACTTTCGTCTTCTTTTTTCTCTACCGGTTCTCTCAGGCACTCTCTCCTACGAACGCGTAGAGTCTACGACGTAGACGCAGCAGGGGAAAGATTTCTCTAATTCTGTTTGTTCACGTCATCATCGCTCATTTACGACGTCGTGGTACCCCTTCGTCTCTACTGTTTGAAGAAAAACGGGGACGGTACTGTTTACCCGTATTCCAACGGACCGTTTGCACTTGTTGCCAACCCCCCCCCCCCCCTCTCCAAAGCACTTTCCTTACGCCCCCAACGTTTCAGAGACGTAGAAACGCAGGGAGAGAGTGCGCGGTAGGGGAGAATTGTCCACAACCATCTCACCCCCCCCCCTCCGACTCCGCCCCTTCGTTGCCAACATGGTCGACCCGGGTCCAGTCTGTTTCATTCCACACATCTTTTCATTCCATTCCTCTCTTGCTATATTCCAGTGAGCGGTCCCTCAAACAACCGAGCTTCCCCGTCAAGCCACAGCTATCTCTGACATTGCTGGCAAGATGTTGGCAGTTCAGTTGTATGACGGAGACCAATTTCCTGATTAATCCCCTTCTCCCATATTCCTGCTAAATGAGTCCTACGTATTCCACTGCTACTATTCAAGCCCCTGCCACACTTTTGGACTTCCTTCTCGTTCCCAGCAAAATGCACAGTTTGCTGGCAAGACTAGGCAGTCCAGATGTGTGGCAGCGGCAGTTTTTGGTGAGTTTGGTGACCGAGACTAAGAAAAAAGGTCCGCACTTTTGGGCTTCCATATCTTTCCCAGCTCCTCTCATTTACTATGGATGCTGGCAAGAAATGGCAGTCTAGATGTGCAAAATCCTGCAACTCTCTCTCTCGTTTTTTTTCTTTCCATTTTTCTCTCTTGTTTTTGAACATGAAGAGATGGCACTTGGATAAACTTGTTTTGTTGATCTCATTTTCAGGATAATTTATTGTTTTAGGTGAGATATTGTGGTTCAGTTTTTGTGGGCTCTTGTGCTAGCTCGTTCGGCTCTTTTTGAGCTCAAACTGAATCCATATTACGTTTCAATTAGAATATCGCATTTATTGGTCAGTATTTTCCCTAAAAAGACGTTCATCGCAAAGGAAAATAAATCTAGCCACACACGATTCAACAAAACACACACACACGGTCCGTTTTTGAACGTTTGGCAACATTTGTGTCTTTTAGTACACATCAATCCAATTGAAACATGAAAGAAAGGAACATTATCATGTTGTGATCGATGTTCAGATGTGTTAGACGACGTAGTGCAACAAGCACGTCCAGCGACACATACACACAAAAGACTGGGGGGACAGACAACGGGTGTCGACCGAATGGAACAATAGGCGAGTCGGTATGAGTCAGAGTGCACTAAAATGTGGTGGTAGACGGAATCGCACCTGTTGTACTGTGGTGGTGTGGTAAAATGGAGGGATTGGTGCCCAAGTGCAAATAGCTTTTTGAAGGAGTACTTAGCTCCCAGCGGGATGGTGAGAAAAGCTATGACACTCGGTTTAGGGGAGACAGGTAATGAAGAAGGATTGTCAGGTTGGAAGTGAGCGACGACAGATCTATGGTCTGAGAATTTTTCTCATCGAAAAAGGAAAGTGCAACTTTTTTGACTGATTTATGTTTGGAAAATTCAGAGTTTAAGAAGGTTAGATGTTCATCGGCCAAATTCTCGTCGGAGTTTCTGTTTCCGAGCCTTCTAAATGGCGCACAACTTACCTCGTCTGCAATTTCGTCCATAGCCAAAAATCGTCTGGAAGAAGTTGGAGTCAACGCGACGCATCATGCTTTGAGGCGAGGATCGGCTAATGCACTGCAAGCTGAGGGTTTGTCGCTCGATGAAATCATGGAGAGAGGACGATGGAGATCAAAAGAGGGTCTTCTCCGCTATCTGCAGGATAACCCATCGGTTCAAGGCTTCAAGGTGGAGGAGTCGGCTGAAGACGAGGAAGCAGAAGTGTTGGCAGAAGGCGTGGAGGCGGAAGAGTTGGCAGAAGATGTGGATTCAGAAGACGAAGGCCCGATAATATGGAATTTTGAAAGAAGGAATGGGAGAAGGGACAAGTCCTCGATTCAAGACTTCCAGTCGCTTGAAATCATATGTTCAACTTGTCATACTTCTTCCGGTCGTTACAGTACTAACCAATTAGAAATTCTTCTAGTTGAAACGACTTACCTAATTTCGGGTTGGGTTCTGAAAAACCAGTTATGGCTTCAAAACTGCCTTGTTGGAATTTTATTCTTTCCTTGGTCGGAACTTTCAAAAAAAAATAGTGTGGCTAAAAATTGAGGTGTGCCGCTCAGACGTTCACCACAAAAATCAGACGTTCACCACAAAACTTTAGAAATTGTCATAGAAATAATAATAATAACTTAGATAGTCTGTGAACTAACGACATTTGAATCAAGACTTAATTTTTCAAAGGTGGAAGACGCCTCTCGGGGAATTTAATTTGAGAGCCCATCGTTGGAGGTGCTCCGCCGTTACCTGCTAAGCTCTTTTTAATTATTGTTTTCAGGGAAAATTGTACAATGAGCGATACAATAAAGCCTATAATAGAAGGGTTTCCATACAGCCACAATTGAGCTCAATTATCTCAATTACTACGAGACATCCAAAAATATGTCAACAGAAAAAAATATATGTGATATGATCATGAACAATTTATCTGTTGACAATTTTTTTAAATCTTTGTCAGAAACCGAGATAACTTAGCTCGGAATTATGAGTCATTTTATTGCAGGTTTCATAGTGTCTAAAGTGTTAAGTATCATCATTTTTTAACCAATTCATGGAATATTCTACGACAGGCATAAAAAGAAGTCAGCTCCCAGAATAGTTGTCAGAAAATGTATAAAATTTTGTCAATGAAATATTTTTCCATCTCTTACAGAAACCGATATAAATTTTGCCAAAGTAGGCGGTTGGCGAGCAATGCAGATAATACAGATTTTACGATATTCGTTATTAGAATAATGAATGTTATGCATTTTCTCTTGAGTTATGAGACAAACAAAAGTAAAGACATGGGTTCATATTTAAGTCAAGAAGTCTAAACATTGTTTCTCGAGTTTCCAAAAAGTACGGTATCTGAAGTTCAATTTCAATAGTTATTCTTAAATAACAATGTGGCACAATCGCTTCAAAATCTTCAACGAAGAGACGTAGCCATCTATTTTGACAAGATTTGTTTTGTTTTGTGTGAGAGGTATCTAAAAGTGTTTCACTAGTTGATCGTTTTTGATGCTATGATGAATATTTGGTTGATTGACTATTTTTTGATATATTTTTTAGAACAGAAGATAAATTGAGTCGAAGCTCAGTGTGTCTTTTGTTACAGTTCTTATGATAAACTTCAAGAAAAGCCATAAACAGAAAGATGGTAAGAAAGTATGACGTAGTAAATCCAGTATCAAGTTATGAATTCATTCATCCAGAAATTTATTAAAAATTATGCGATTTTTTTTCAGAAATTAAGATCAAGGTTGAAATGAAAATATGCAGAATTATGTGCATTTTGAACTTCATCGGGATCATAGAAAATGAATCAGCAGTCTTACTCACTTCGAATTTTCGAACATGTTGTTTTCTTTCTATTGATGTTTGCCTATTTATACATAATTTCTCAAATTTTTATCCGAACATCCCAGAAACCATATTTTCCACGGCTCACTTTCTGCCCATTTGATTGACACCTTTCAATTCAACTGCTTCTTTTGCACACGCAACCCATTCACAGATGCAGGTTATAATTATATGATGGCTCTCTTCGGTGCCGTTTGCGATGTGCAGAGTACCAATTAAACGGAACAGGTGCTTCTGCATATGCGGCGAAAAGATGAATGGAGATTGAAATTTGCGGCTTCGCTCACCGACGCACTTCTACCAAAAATAGAAATCGCACCTTTGACACGAAAACTAGAAGTCTTGTCTGTCACCGTCTCCCATTGAAGACAAAAGGACATGTGGACGGCGAAGACGTCGGGTCGTTTTTGTATGGCAGTACCAAAAAGATAAAAGAGAATGTCAAAAATGAGACACGTTTCCGCGTTTTTTCTCTCACTTCAAAATCATTTTTCACTGGTAGACGACAGTAAAATGATTGTCTGAGAAAAACGAGAAAAGAGAATTCGTTTTATTACGAAAAGAAGAAGTGAGCGACCCGACGTGGAGAAAATGAGTTGAAATTTTAAGCATATTTCTTTGGCAGAAAAATCAAGATACACAGACAATGATATTAAATTTGATGAGCAAATTGGTGAACCTTCTAACCTTCAGCTTTGAGCCAATTTATCTTGGTTCTTGTGAAAGATATCAAAACGATGTCAACAAATTGATTATCGTAATACCAAAAGTGTTTTGTCAGTTGTCACATTTTTGATAGCCTATATGATAATCGAGATAAATAAACTTAAACTTGACAGTGTGGCGGTCCTTCTATTCCAGGTTTCACAGTATATTGCATTTTTACATTTTCAGTGAAAACTGATTAACTTTGGGCTGAAAGAAAATCATTTTTGTAATGGAAAGCTTTTTTGCCCAACTCCCTCTTTGTCGGATATCAGCAAAATGTGAGAAATGCTGATAATCGCACTATAATGATAGTGGAGCCACATTAATCCTTTCTTTTTTTTTATTGATTTGCCAAAATGTATTAACTCATAAAGGAAAAACTCACAGTTTGTCAAGTATGTTTTCAAAAAATCTCAAAAAGTCTGCACCAACGTTTCGGTATTTCAAAGTTGACTACCGTCTAAGAGAATGAACCAGCCTAACTTTCACTTTAAACCCGTTTATCTTGGTTCCTGGGTCAGATGTAAAAAAAAGTGGCCAACTGACAAAATCTTTCTGATATTATGCTCAATATTCCATCAGTTGATTTTTTTGAAATATCTTTCACAGGAAAGAAGATATATCGGCTCAAAGACAGTTTGGCAGGTATTGTATTAGTGTTTATGGTATATTCTCCTGAAAAACTGAAAAACTGAGGTTGTTTTGTACGGAACCGCAAATTTTGAAAATTAGAGCGGCCTACAAGTTTAGTTCTTCAACTGATCTACAGTACCGGTCAATAAGATATGCAAACACTTATTTTTCAGTTGATTTTTGGCCAATGTGATCATTTTTGCAAATCTATAGCTCAGTTCTCAAGTTTCAAATCACTTTGAAAATCCAGAATCAATAAAACAAATCTAGATTGAATACTTTGCATTCGCAGAGCTTTTCTAATTTTTCTAGATTTTCAGATACTTGCCGATTTTTGGAAGATACATATTTTTCAAGTTTTCAGTTCAAAAACAGCCAAAAGTGTCAAAAAGTTAACCTAGCACAAAAATTAAGAAAGAAGTGTGAAATTATATTTCTCAGTTTTTGTTCATGTTCCACTTTTACAAACCTTTTTTCCATTCTGTAATTTTTGCATCATGTTTCATACATCATAAAGTTTGAAACTGTTTTTTGGTGTATAAACCTCCGATAAGGAAAACAATGAATTGTTCAGAGTTTTCCCCTCCACCTGTTGTTTGCAAGTGTTTTCACAAACAGGTATAACGGAGGTTGTTATTGTTTATGGTTGAAAGCAATCCTTAGAGATTGTGTTTCCAAGAAATTCGAAAATTTTTGATTGTGGCATCCGTTTTGATATATTTTCACATCCTGTTGTCTTGTTTTGTCTATGTCCTTTTTTCGGAATTTATTCCCTTCTAGAAAGAAAATTAATTTTATTGATCTTTTAAATCTCAAAGCCTTATCTTTTTTTTGTAGTCAAAAATTTCTAAATTTTCAGTTCATTTTTCCAGTAACAAACTTTTTCGTATTAAACGTGGAAACCCCCGATTCGCCGTAATCACGCTGCATGCTTATAAGTGAATTTCGATTCTTTCAAATCATTTGTGACGAACGGTTGTTATCAGTTTTCGTCGCAAAGTCAGGCGCCCATTTTGCTTTTTTTGCCATTATCACACGAATGATTCTAGGAAAAAAGGTTCGAAGGGAGTAACATGAACTGTTTCAACGACAGGTTGCTAGGGCGCTTTAATTGGTTTTGAGGAAGTTTAAGATTTACCAAATTATCAATTTCAAAGAATGCCTCAATCAACACAACCGAAGGTAGAGAATTCACTTAGCGAATCAATGTGTTGGCTAAGAGAAAATACTCTAACTTCTGCTGTGCCTGTGAGCACGGAGGAAGAGACTAATACTCAGATTAGGAGCAGCAGAATAGGGAGAAGCACATATGAATGAAACTGCAATCCCCCTTGACTGAGACGAAGGGATGAGGGGCGGGGTTCGAGTCGTTGAGCCACCTCTCTCCCTATCTTATTTGAAATGAGAAGAGATTTATGTGAGCCGAACCGTTGAAATGAGCAAAATGCATATGCCATGATATAGATTGGGATTACTAATGAGTATACAATTGTGTTGAAAGAAATATATTTCATTGAAAAGTTACATTTGAACTTATAAAAAAGTTACATTTGAACTTATTGGAATTCTATAACGCCGTGAAATTAGAAACAGCGAAAGTTATGAGCTGGGGAATATTTGAGCTTTTGAGCAGCGGATTAGGGATGGGAACAAGATTAGGGAATAAGGAATAAAATCAGCTGAATTTGGAATTTAGTTGTTTCAATGGTAAAGGGAAGAAGGCCTGGAAGCATCGTGGATTTCAAGTCCGGAAGAAGGCGAATATAAAGAAAAATCAAATTTTTGTACCGCTTCAGAGATAAAGGATACTTGAAATTATCATTTTCGGTCAAAGCAAGAATTGCCATTCTGAGAATGACATTTTTTCAAATTTTCGAATTTTCGTTTCAGGAGATTCGAACCAGGTGACTAAACTCTGAACGCTAGATTATAAGTTTTCATTCCCCAAATCATCAACTTTGAGCCCATATATCTAATTTCCTCTGAACGGTATCAACAATTGGTAAACTGACAAAATATTTTTGATATTATAATGAACATTTTGTAAGTTGATATATCCAATTTTTAGGCTTCTGATAACTCTTACAGAAATTGAGATAATGGAGCTCAAAATGCAAATGCAGGCTAATTTTTAAAAATAATTTACAGTGAATCAGAAAGCTCTCATTTTTGAAAAATCTGCAAAGCTCTCATTAATACCATAGACACTCTAACATACACTTTGACTTTGAGCTAATTTATCTCGGTTACTACATCAAAAAGTTGTCAACTTACCAGTTAGTTTTTTTTTGGATCAAAGTTTACGGTAACAAAAACCCAGTTAATTAGGATCAAAAGTATAAACGTACTCTTTAGTTTTTCTTTGTTTCTACCAGTACCAATTGCATCCCAACCAAATGTTTCCCTGTTAGCTCCTCTTGGTCACGCCTTTTATGACTATAAAACTGTTGTCGGAGCAGGAATAAAAGTCAGTTTCTGTGCGTCCTCTTCTCTTTTCCTTACATGCTGTGCTTCTCGCGCTCTGCACCTCCTCTCATTCTCTTCACTGATAACGGTGGTACTGCTGCGGCTGGTGGTGGCATATCACTCAAACCAGTGTGAGGAGCACACACTTGCTCCAACATATTCATTTGTCTACTAGTACTATATTCCTGAATTTTTTCTGCGAGACCGAATTGCAGTCGGTTGCAAGCTTCAATACAGACAATGGTTCTTGATATTAAAGCTACCAACCGCCTTCAAATCGTGCATCGCGATTTGGCAAAACAACAAGGTAAGCTTATTTGAATAAATATTTTGAAGTATCACAAATAGTATAATTGAACCAGGTGGTACGGAACTCCCAAGAGGGGTCTAATATTGTTAGAATTTTCCGAATATTTACGGAGGAGAAGCCATAAAATTTTTGAATCAAGGGTCTTATGACATGCGGTTTTAAACAAAGATGTGATTTTCGGGACCACTGGGTTCAAAAAAGCAAACTTTAAAGCACTAAGACCAGACAGTCCTGTATTAGAAGGGTCGGCCCTACTATTTTACCAAGACAATTCCAAAGGAGCTTTCTATTTCAGAGGACCTTTAATTAGAGGGGCTTTGCTATTTTTCAGGTCATTTCTTCGGAAATTTGTCAGCAACATGTTCTGTGATTTCTCATCAAAAAATAATGAAATTCTATAGATTTTACCAAATTTGAACAAGTTTTTGAGCAAAAAAAATTATTGAAAAAAAAGAAAAAAAAAGAGGGGAATTAGCGGAAAAATGTTCACTGAAAACATGCGGAAATCTACAATTTCCAACAACACTTTTTTTGAAAACTGAGATATCCCAAAACCAGAATTCACTTTGAAATTGATTGAAACGAGTAGAAATAAATTACACAAAGTATATAAATTATCATAGAAAAAGGTTACATAGAAGGTGTACAGCGGAAGAATACTGTTGAAGGGTACGCGGCTTTTCATTCATCTCGTTTATATTAATTCTTCAATTTTTAGTCTATTTGGGTAAAATCATAATTATCGTTAATTTCATAGACGACTGGTGAAACCCCGGCTCGAGTCCCATGCATCAGCGTCTTCAGCAGCTTCCACAATGTCAACTTCATCATCCCTAGCTTGAAGAACTTCATTACCAACTTGTCCTGCTTCTACGATTGCAGCTTCGTCCACTTCAATTTTTATTCTTTTTGGTTGAATATCATGATCTTGGTGATCGTCGACCTCCTGATTGTCGATATCGTAGATGACTGGTGGGACCTTGGCTTGAGTTTCATCATCTTCCTTTTGCTCATCTTCATCGATCTCAATAACGACATGATTCTGAGAAGTTCCTGGCAATGAGCGCTTGGGTACTCGAACCGCTGGTTCGTCATCGGCGACGTCGACGAGCTCTACTTCTTCTTCTTCTTTGGGTTCGAATTTATAGTATTTTCTGTTCTTTATCATACTTATGATCATCTTCTCTAAGTCGTAATCTCTCCCGTGAACCCTATCCAATAATTTGGCCAACCATTCGATGATTTCTTTCACCGGACGATGAGCAGCTTCACTGTAATTGAGTTTTCTCCAGATGTGCTCTTTCACCGATTTTCTGCTGCACATCATGTAGAGCAAGACAACATAGTATTTTCCAAAGTCGCCATTCGATTCGAACTCTGGCGTTCTCATAACCTTCTCAGTTGCCGCCGCAAAATAACGATCATGATACGATTTCTCAATCAATTTGAATAGTGGCACTGGATTGTCGATTTTCCAAGGCTGCAGCAACTCCTTGACGTCCGGGAGATCCTGGAATACTTTTTGTTTGGATTGAAGGAAAATACCACATTCTTACTTCTGCTGTTAATCGGGAATCGAATTTGTTATCAAAATAGCATATATGGTAGAGATACCCGTATGACCACTTCGCGGTAGGAGGAACACGTTCATACCAAATTGCTGAAAACTCTTTTTTGAAATAATATTATATCATAATTTTTGTAACACTTACGATTTCCACGGATGGGAAACCTTATGAGAAGTGACTCCATGAAGAAGGAATGTGCCTCGCAATGACTTTTCCAATTCTGCTCACCGCTTTCACTCAACCCGCTTGGTTTCTTCATTTCCAAATTCTGTAAAACACAATTAGAGAATTTCATCCGTAATTGGAAAAAAAAGTTTCTTGGAATTTTCCGAAAATTTTTTCGAAAAACGAGTTTCTCAATATTTCTCGGAAAATTTAGAATGCTGAATATAAGAGTGTCGTTGGTGACATTTTCCTTGTTTTTTTGGTCATTTTAACGTGGAGGCCTAACTTTTGCAAACTGAATTTTGTAGGCCATCAACACTTTCTTGGTTTGGAATTGGTGTATACATATAATACTAGTAGGTATTAAATTAATTTTAAACCGAAACAGGTGGTCGCCTCAAAAACCCAACTTGCAAACGTTAGGCCACCATATGAAAATTCCACAGAAAAGAATACTGGTGAGTATTAGATTAATTCTAGACCAAAGATCAGAGTCATATCAATTCTAGACCAAAGATCAGAGCCATATATTTGTAGGCCATGTTAACATGGTGGTTTAGAAAACTCTACTTGCAAAAGTTCAGGACACCACTTCAACATGACATAGGAAAAACACCAGAGGCATGTCAGGCCATTTTTGGGTCATTTTACCAGGTGGCTTATAAAATTCATCTCGCAAAATTTAAGCTACCACTTAGAAGTAAGATAGAAAAGACACTAGGGGCATGTAAGACTATTTCTAAACCATTTTAGCATGTCGGCATAAAAAGCTCATCATGCAAAAGTTAGGACACCACTTGAAAATTACCTAGAAAACAGATTAGAATCATGTCAAGCCATTTCTAGGTTGTTTCAATATGGTGGCGTAGAAACTTGAAAAGTTAGGCCATTTTTTAGAATTACTCAAAAAATACACCAGGGGCATGCCAGGCCATTTCTAGGTTATTGTATAATGATGGCCCTAAAAGCTCAAAATGCAAAAGCTAGGGCACCACTTATAAATAACCTAGAAAAAACACCAGAGTTATGTTAAACCAGTTTTGGGCCAATTTATCACAACAGCCTAGATAATTCAAAATGCAAAAGTTAGGCCACCACTTGAAAATGGCCTAGAAAACGCACCAGAATCAATTTAGGTCATTTCTAGGCAAAAAAGGGGTGGCCTAGAAACCCCAACTTGGAAAAGTTAGGGCTCAACTTCGAAATGACGTAAAACACGCATAAAAGTCATGTCAGGCTATTTCTAGACCATTTTATTATGGTGGCCTAGAAAACTCAACTTGCAACAGTTAGGCCTGCACGTTAAAATGTATTTGTTTCGAGAATTTTTGGGGAGATGTGGAACTCACTTTGAGATCTTCCAAAACCTGCTTCAGGTTCTCCATGGTTCTCTCTATTTTGGAAATATTTTGGAATGTGGTCATCCGTGTTTCCGGTACGGCTCCTCATGGGCACTGGCCATTCCGGATATTTGCTAGTCGCAGACTTCAATCTCACTTTGTTCACATGAGACAAGTATTCAATTGTTTCATTGAACAAATCTATGTCGAAAATCGACATTTCTGCATTAGCCATATAGTGAAGGCATCCCGCGAGTGTTGGAAATTCCACTTTTTCCTGAAATACAGTATAATGAGTACCGGTCAGTAAAATATACAAAGACCTATTTTTCAGTTGATTTTCAGAAATTTTGACAATTTTTAGAGCGCGGTTTTCAAGTTTCTGATCACTTCGAAACTTTTGGGAAGTGTAAAATAGACCTAGAGTGAAAACTTTTCCTTCAAAGGAATTTCTGAATATTCCCAGTTTTTCAGCCATTTGCCGATTTCTGTAAAACGGCCTTTTCTGGCACGTTTTTGTACTGAGAACGTGAAAAAAACAGATATCTTTCAGAGATCGGCAAAAAACACAAAAACTGAGAACTTCAAAAATTCTGTAAACGCAAAGTTTTTAATTGAAGCCCGTTTCACACTCTCCAAAGTTTCCAAAATGATCGGCAAACTTGACAGCCAATCTCCGGACTTTTGAAAACGACCGAAATGGCTAAAAATCAACCTCAAAGGACGTTTTTTGTTTTTGTTTTTTCTTGACCGGAACTTTATATGAAAACAGAATAAACAGATTTCTCTGAGTTTACCCCCCAAAAAACATACTATTTTCTTCACTTCATCCTTGGTGAATTCGACAGCTTGTGCAAGATGTGTCATTTCTACCTAAAAAACTAAAACTCTTATGAGAAAACAACAAGTTACAAGTTTCAATGAAACATTTTAGAATATGAAACGCTAACAACAGGAAAACCGAGAAATGTTACCGTGAGATCGTTGAAAAGTCAAACTCGCCGCTGTTTTCTAACGAATGCGATAAAGCGCACTTGCAAAACACAAAAAAAAACAGAAGACGAAAGACAAGAAGGAATAGAGAGACGAAAAAGAAAGTGGTATGAAAACTGTTCAAAACCACGGGACACATACACATAGACTTATTTTATGATTTATTAAAGAAAGGAGGGAGGGAGCGAGAGAGAGAGTGGGAGCAGGAGGGATGAGAGAGTACAGACGTATCCATGTCGTGTTTTGTTTCAAAGTTCATCTGAATAAGGTAGGAAAATTGGGGACCTGTGTACTGTACTCTACTACAACTTACATACTGCCGATAATTCAGTGAAAGCAAACTTCCATACTGAAGGTTAGAGTGCCGAGTCGACTCGAAAATCGATGATTATTTGCCGACTTTGAAATCGACACAATCGAGATTCAACAATTCGACAAAACTATTTGTTGATAAAAATTGAATCTTTCGTTGTCTATTTCACACTAACAAGTGAAGAGCAGCGAAGGTCTAAAGCAGCGAAGGTCCGGAAAGCAGCGAAGGTCTAAAAAGAGGAAAACTAATTTTAAGGGAATCAATAGCATGTCTAATCTAAAACGAGAATTAAAATGGAGAGTTGGTATTAACGATGGGGATGGGATATTCGCTGTGATAAATGCCCACCCAATACGTACATATACTTCGAGTTTGATTACCTCGGTCTCTATGAGAGATATCAAAATTCAGTCAACTGATAAAATATTAGTGATTTTATGAGGATTAATTTATCAGTTGAAAAATTTCTTGTAGCATTTAAAGGAACCGAGATAATTGAGCTCAAAATGAACGTATTGGATATATTCCGATCTCGGATGTTCTCCTATCACTTCCATGGCATCCCCTGCAGTTTGGAGTATGACGTAGCGTAAGAATAAATGTCTAGAATTGTTTATATGAAATAGACCGGCGACCCACAGCAGATGGTTTTCAACTGGGAGGAAGAAAAGAACGAGGGTTGTTGAGAAAGTTTAAAAAAAGGACAATCGTTCGTTAAGGGTGAATTGATGACAAAGGAATGGGAAAACGTGATAGAAAGAAGTGTTAACACTGCTGCCTCCCACGCGAAAGTGATTTTGGGACCGATGAAGCTCAGTTCCGTGTTTCGCATTCTAAATGAATTTCGTTTTCCCAAAATCCGTCGTTTTAAAATCATATTTTAAACAAAATCAGGAAACTGGAATGGCGCCGAAAATCTTCCAGAAGACTCTGAAAACTTGCGTTTTTTGGGAAATGTATGGGGGGGGGGGGGGGGGCGCATGGGAAAAATCCTAGAAATTATGCTCTGATACAGCTCGCGAGGAATTGAACTATTGGACCTAACGCTGGAGGACCTAACACCGCCCCGAAACTAGCTGAGCACACCTTCTCAGCGACTACGGTAGCGCAAGCTATGTGTCTGACCAATTTCAATTATGAAAAAGGCTCAAAACAGAAAGCTCCTTGCTCCCATCTTTTACTAAACGAAGACATCCAGAGTTTGAAGTATCATATTCAAGCTTTCCATGACAAATATAAGAAAGAAGTCAGTTGTTAAAGATTGGTACAAGCGGAGCAAGAGAAAAAATAGAAAATTGAAATTACCAAAAGGCAGAATTCACTTCTAAATCGAAACGAGATAGAATGTGTACATCGGAACAATTTCATCAATCTTCAGCAGTCTGGTTCTCCGGCTGAGCAATGCTTCTATATCTTGATTAAGAAGGCTGCAAGCGTTGTATTCCAAAAGATAGAAATATCTTACTGGTCTTATTCATTTTTTTTGCCGTGGCTTGCTTCTTCGAGTTCGTCCCGGCAGTGCTGGAGTACCTCATTTTTGAGCTTTTCTTTGAGAACGTTGAAAACTAAACGTCGCGCTTCTTTTTGCATGAAAGCGACCAAGCGCGCTTGCAAAGCAACAAAAAAAACACAAAGCAAAATACACGAAGGAATAGAGAGGCGGAAAAGAAATTTCTAAAAAACTGTTCGAAACCACGGGACACATACGCATACACATATTTTATGATTGATCAAAGAAAGGGAAGCGAGAGATAGAGTGCGAGCAGGAGGGATAAGAGAGTGCAGACGAGTCGCCGTCGTGTTTTGTTTCGAAGTTCATCTTATTGAAGTTCAGAGAAAGTGAAGACCGTGGAAGCGATAGAATCTTCAATATGTTTCTTGGTTCTGTAAAAAAATCCATTCGTTGACTATTCTTTATTCAATGGCATTTTCAAGGATCTGCAACTTTTTCAATTTTCTTTTCCCTGGTTTATCATTTTCAGTAAGCTTAGTTAGACTAATCCCCAATTTTTTGCACCGGAATCCGATGAACTTTGAAACAAAACACGATATGGGCACGTATATTCTCTTTTATCCTCTGTTTTCTTTGTGTTCCTTATAAGTGAGCGACTTCCATTTTTAAGTGTAAAACGAGAGAATCTCAACACCTCGCTAACCCAGATTTTGATGAAAATTTAGGATGAGAATTATCTTTCTAGACAACTCCAAAAATTTTAGAAACCAATCATGAGTTTTAGCCAAGTCATATCAGTTTCTGTATCAAAAATCGCCTTTTTTGTTAATTTTGGAATGCATAGAGGAAAAAAAAGGAAAAACCTCAAAAAAGGATTTTTTTTTCGAGGACATGCCTCAAATGAGAAATTTCATCCAATCTGAGCAGAATACTACACATTTCATGTTTTGAAACGCCCAAGAAGTTGAGAAAATTGTCTTTGAAAATCGCTGTTTTGCATTGGAACCACCATTTTTGATACTGAAATTGTATATAACTCGGCTGAAACTGTCGGGCAAATTCTAAAATTTTCAAGGTGTTGAGGTTTCCTTTGTAAGGTTCCAAAAATTGGTAACTATCAAAGCTACATGAAACTTGAAATTCACTACATGAAACATTCGCTACATGAAACTTGAAATTCGTTGCATTTTTTGGAATTGTATGACATTTCATTTTTGAGGCATGTTGTCGAAAAACAAAATGATTTATTTTCGAGGGTTTTCACATTTTTTCCATTTATTCGAGAGTTTATAATCCAACAAATTTCAGGTTCTGAAACGTCCTAGAAGATTAGAAAATTGTTTTTGAAGATCGCTGTTTTGCACTGAAACCGGAATTTTTTAAACTGAAACGGATATAATTTGGCTGAAACTGACGTTAAGTTCTGAAGTTTTCAAATGTGCCTAGATGGGTTGTCCTTGACCTATCCTGAAAATTTCATCAAAATCTGGGTTTATAAGGTGTTGAGGTTTCCTTGTGAGGCTCACAAATGTGATGACCATGAGGGCAATTAAACCTTCAGTAGTGTGCTGTGTCAATTGTTGACAATCTACAAAAAATCGACGTTTCAAAAGTCGATGAATATGAAAATCGACAAAGGTCGATTTTCGTCAATTTTGAATCGACTCAAAATCGACGAGAATAGACAAAAAAATCGACAAAAATCGTCTTTTGTCGATTTTTAATCGACTTTAATGTTAGAAACTGCCTGTTTTTTTGTTGTGCCTGTTTGAAACTGTCAGTGTGTTCCATTTTGATTTTGACATGGTGACAGAACTTTTGCAAGTTGAGTTTTCTAGGCCATTATGTCAAAATCGTCCAGAAATGACCTGATATTCATCTGTTGTGTTTTCTAGGTCATTTTGACATGGTGACCGAATTTTTGCAAGTTGGGTTTCCTAGGCCACCAGCTTTTTCTAGCTTAGAAATGTCCTAACACGACCCTGGTGTGTTTTCTAGGTCATTTTGAAGTGGTAGCCTAACTTTTGCAAGTTGAGTTTTCTAGGCCACCACATTTTTTCGGCCTAAAAATGGTCAAATATTCACCTGGTAAGTTTTAGGTTATTTCAATGCGGTACAAGTTGAATTTTCTAGGCCATCACGAGTTCAACTGAAATCCAAAAAGGTCGATTTTTGTCGACTTTTGTCGATNTAAGCTACCACTTANAAGTAAGATAGAAAAGACACTAGGGGCATGTAAGACTATTTCTAAACCATTTTAGCATGTCGGCATAAAAAGCTCATCATGCAAAAGTTAGGACACCACTTGAAAATTACCTAGAAAACAGATTAGAATCATGTCAAGCCATTTCTAGGTTGTTTCAATATGGTGGCGTAGAAACTTGAAAAGTTAGGCCATTTTTTAGAATTACTCAAAAAATACACCAGGGGCATGCCAGGCCATTTCTAGGTTATTGTATAATGATG
>NC_013491.2:4349483-4410419 GCF_000004555.2 Caenorhabditis briggsae | reverse complement strand
CGCATTTTACCTGATATCGATTGATAAATTCGCAAAACATTTAACTTTCAAACCTTTCAGAATGCACAATTCAAGTTCCAAGATGAAGGTTTCAAAGAATCTCACAAAATTCTTCTGGAAGTGTTTTCGGACCGCGTAGACCGTTGCTTCGATGCGGAGATCGAAGGTAGTATCATATCCCAAAAAAACATATCTTAGTTTCTAACACTTTCAGGCAGCTTTGCTGAAACGGATCTGGTCGAGAAATTGCAAAATTGCAACGTGAAAACGTCTGTTGCCTACACAATCAGCGCTGTTTTTGTGATCAACAACTACCAAGTGCACAACGTTCTTCAGATGAGCCAAGTCGCTGAAAAAGTGAGATTTTCTCATGAGGGCGGATTCGGCCAAAACTTAAGTTTTCCAGATTGCCGTTCTAGTTGCCCAAATTCGAAACGGAAAGCTCGGAAATATTTCTGCAGTGTTCGACTTCCTTCAATTCGGGAATGAATACTACAAAAGATACATGGCGAATAAGGTTGCAGTAGCTGTAGTGTCTCAGGAGAAGGCGTTAGTGGAATTCGACGGATACTGTTTGGTATGCGTACTGTATGTTCGATTGACTGCACAGCCGTTGCCATATTTTATTCGGATGTTTTTGAAAAATATGACCGATCTTCGGAGATGGCCAGCATTGATCATTTTTCCAAATAATCTTGAACCATTCAACTTCGTCCAATTCGAAAACCCAAACAAAGAAGCGGCCGAGGAAGTTCCAGAAGAGCCAATTGAATACATTGTGGTGGATCCCGATGAAAAGGCTCCAAAGACCAAGGAACCTGGTGTAGTTCTCGATGTTTTGGATCTTTCCGATGATGAAGAGCCAACAAGAGCTCCAACTCCAATGGTAGTCGACTTGCAAGTAAATATGAAACTGGAGGAAGAGGCTGGAGCTGCTGACCATGCCGAGGAACCGGATGCCGACATTTGAGAGGATTATCATATCTTTTTATGTATCCAATTGACTGTGTTAATTTTCCCAATTTCCCAATCGAAACGGTTGTATTTCTTGAATTCCAATTTCTCATTAAAAACGGTTCATAATAAAGTCTCGATTTTAAAATTGTTTTTCTTTAAATTAAGCTCTTTTCAGTGACATATCATCTGTTATCTATTATCTTATCATTCTTTTTTCAGTTCTATTTCCCATTCTATGTTTTTTTTCCCGTTCAAATCAATTTTCTTCGCGCTATTCTCTGCGTCTCTTCGGTGAGAGCAGCCACGTTGGGGTGACGTCCTTGTTCCTCCAGTCACTTTTCGTCGTTCTCCTGTTCCTTTTTCTTTAATCGATTCGTCTATTCGGAGAGGGTAGTCGTATGCGTCGGACGAGACATACACGCACACACTCACGGCAAGAGAAAATGTCTAGAAATCTCTCCTTTCCCTGTAATCTCTCACACTTTGCCACAGAATGCGACGACGCGGAGAGGACGATGCCCGCTCGCTTTTTCACGCACATGCATAGAAACACTCACGCTTACGCTCACTATTACACACAACAGAATAGTGCGACCAGAGAGACGACGTGCGCGAAGAGTGTGGAGGGCAATGGAGAGACGCAGAGAAAAATGGCCACGGGGGCAGATTTCAGGCTCACCAGAGGACACATATCGTTTTCGCGGACTGCAACCATTTCTCACTGTCTACCTGCATCCCTTTCTTGTTTTTTACGCGAATCCATGGCTTTTTCGACTTTTTTTTTCTTCTGGCCGAAGTTTTTAGTCGAAAACTTAGGCCATGTTGCAAATCTGCTCTAATGAACATCGATTCTTTTTTTGAATTTAAGTAAGAACTTACACTAAGGTGGAATAAAAGAAATCATTTTAGGAAAATTTTTTTTGAATGACTTTTGTTTTGAAAATTCGCGTTTTTTCGAGTTGACTATGAACTTTTTGTAAAGCACCGCATTTTAGAAAATTCTCAATTTAAACGAAAAATGTGTTATGCCACGTTTCAAACTGTCAATTGGTTTTTCTTAAGATTCTTCATGTCCGTGTCTCACTATTCTCATTTTTTAGAAACAAATTTTTTCCAGAAAAAATGGCCCAACCCAGTGTCGATGAGATTTGTCTCTCTCTTCTCAACAACGCTGTTAATGCGACGGTAATTTTTGATTTTTCGACATCACAAACTCTGAAATCATTGGTTTCCTTTTCAGGAGGAGACAAATATCTCTAACTGCAGTGAAATCAGCGAATTCCTCAGCTCCACCAAGATGCCCGAGAACGCATGCCGACATGTCGTCAATTTCTTCTCGAACTTCATGAGCAAAGTTCAGCACCAGAAGGAGCTACAGATAAGCAAGTTGAAAGAACTTGAGAAACAAGTGGAAAAGGAGCAGGGTTCAATAGAAGCGTGGAACAATCGGATTCAGTTGATGTCCATTGCAGCAATCCAAAGCTTAAAAACACTATTGGTGAGCTGTTACGTTTTTCTATACAAATACTCTTCTGGAGAAATCATTCATACGTATTTTCAAAAAAAGGATCTAAAATAAATTCGTAAAACTGAGTTTTTGTTCTTGTCGCCGGACCGACACGGGCCGTATGATATTTTGGTTAAAAACTGAAATTGCGGGCAAGAAAACATAAAAACTGATAAATTTCTGCAAGCCCTACAACCTCCAATAAGAATCAATTGATATTAAAATCAACAACCGTGTGCGGGCCACCCAAAAATCGTCAGCCCGGTCCATGAATCTGTTGTTTTTGAAGCCGGTCGACTTTTATAGAAGATTGAAGAGCTTTCCGAATTCAATCGTTTAGTATGTTGTTTTGCTTAAAATTTGAATTCTGAATCGTTATCAGCCGGCCCGTCGACAAGTAAGTAAATTTAAATTTTTCACTTGAAACAGTCGTTTTTTGAACGAATTTCTCAATCATAGCAAACTGAAACTTCTCATAGTTGAGATACATAGCGTAAAACAACTCTTAGCGCAATAACCTTATTCTACGAAATTTGGATTTTCAGAATAAAATGTCCCGATTTGAGGATGGAGTCATGGGAGATGAATTTGAAGACGCTCTTCATGCTCTCGTCCTTCGATACGAATTGGAAAACTCCGCTCCAGGTAAGAAAATCGGTATGAAATGCGATTTAAAAAAAACTATTTTAGCAGGTCAAGTATTCTGCAGAAACGCAATGCGGGAGCATTTTCAGAAGGTTTTGAAAAAAACCCCGACCTGGTCATATGGCGGAATCAAAATGTGGCAGAACCTCTTCGAATCCGTCGAAATTGACGAGGAACTGAAGCATTATTATGTAGAGGTGGAGTGATTGCCAATTAAAAATCCCAAATATTATTTTTTTTCAGAACGCCCCACCTTTGCTGTCGATGGTGTTGGAAAACGATCAGAATTGGGTTGTTGCTGCTCGTCGTTTCTTGGACTCTGCAGAAAATGAAACACACAATGCATTCGCGGATCAACTTCTTCGAGAACCAATGCAAAATGAGGAGGGCTCTTGTTTGGAACAGATCCACAAGTTTTTGGACTATTTGGAACTGAGAAAACAAATGCAAAATGCGTCGGTGTTTGAAGAATTATTGAAGAATCTGAAGCTTTTTTTCGGTTTGGCACGAAGACGAATGGAGGATCCCAAAAACGAGAGAAAACAAGAAGATTTCAAAATATTTCGAGAAAGTGTCAACCTATTGATGGTGAGATTTAATACTGATTTAAGATTTAAAAAAAATCAATTTCAGTGCCGGATTAACAAAAGGTACAACTCACCGAGAAAAAGGGATTATTTCTCCCAATACTATGACTGCGTCATGTTGGCCACAATTTGGGTCAAAACAGATGTTCTCAACTGCATTCAATTGGGAATCAGTGAATATGCTAAGAAGAATGAGCCAATTGAAGGTATGAATTAACACAAAGTAAAATTTAAAGTAAATGTTTTATTACAGATTATTTGTCTCTGTTCATGATCATCTCGAATATGATCAGGTCTGCGGTAAATATTCCCTTCAAGAACTCACGGGATCATTTTGGCAATGATTACTATCTGCCCAACGTCAATCACTACTTAAAACTTCTTCTAGCATTTCACACGGGATATCCTCAATTTTTCACGCAGCACCCATCAATGGCCAATGAAATCCGTGAGCTTGTATTGGAGGTGAGAAGAATAGAGAGAACTTAATTTCTACTGCAATTTTCATTTCAGAATTACATCCAAGCCTCTCAGAGATTCCCAGATGAGGTTCTTCAAGGGCTCTACCAAACAGTGCAGAAGATCTTCGAGATTCCGGCTAACGAGGAATTGAGAAAAATGGAACCAACTGCGAAAATACTGTTCGAAGAGCAGAATCAAGATCAAGTTTATTGTTTCAATCCATTATATCCGAAGATAAACATGAGGTTGGAGGAAGAAGACAGGCCAATCGAAACGAGGCCAATCGGAAGCGCGATGAAGAGAGAGGTAATCGAAGTGCCGGAAGGAGTTGTCAACAACGGCAACAACAATTTTCCGGATGAGCCACAGCAGATGAATATAAACGGCATCCCGTCCAATTCCGGAGGAACTGCTCTGGGCCATATCCAGATGTCCGAAATGCCTCAACCAGGCGAAGTCTTCCAAGAGTATGGACGCGGTAAGTTCATCAGTCTTTCTTGAAGAAATCAAAAAGGAAGTGGCAATTCTTGCAAAATACCAATTTTCAGCACCACCTGACAACGCTCCTACCACTTACCTGAGAAACGATGTCCCGGTCGATGCCCCAGTGCAGCCATCCAGTTCTGATAACCCTAGAGTCGGAGACGTCGGCCTTGCACGTGTTGGAGATCAAGAGGAAGAAGTCGGGAATTCGAATGGTCTTCTTCATGGAAGAAATCGTCATGATGCTCCAATGCCGCTAGCCAGTTATATTGGAGCCAGAGTCATCGAAAATCAGATGCCAGAAACAATACAATTGGATTCAGACGAAGATGACGAAATCCAGTCTGGGAACGGTGAGTTCATATTTTAAGAAATTTAAAAAAAAATCACAGCTCATGCAAAATACTAATTTCCAGAACTACTCGACAAGGCTCCTTCCACTGATCAATCCGAAGAAGGACATGCTAGCTCGCAGATGTCCACATCTTCTCAGGCGACGACTCCAGAGCCCCACCAAACGACTTTGAATGCCCTGCCGTCCACTTCGGCACAACCTACTCTGAGCCGTCGCAGGCGTCACGAAGAGCCGTTTGACCAAGACGCTCCTGTTCTCCGGTCTGCAGCAAAACATAAAATGGCTCGCCGCTCCAGCGGCAGATAAGGTCGGTTTCGTTCCCCCTAATTTTTCTTCTCTGCTATTTCTCATTTTCACACCCACCTTGAGTTGTTCTCATCATCGATAACTTACTCACCCCCCTCCAAAAATTGCTAAAAATCCAAAAAAAAACGCCTCTCCCCTTTTTTTTCCGCAATTTATCTCTCGCTTTCCTGTTCTTAAAACTTGAAGCTCGAATCTTAAACCCACTCCCCGCTCTAAAAATTCAATCCCCCCCCCCCCCCCTCCACTCCATCCTCTTTTCTCTTCATTTATTCTTTCCTTTTCTTGTTTCTCGTATCTTGAAGCATTTTTTAAATGTTTGGTGACCCACTAATTGTTCAAGATGGCCTACGTTTTGCCACTATCAGAATCTTGACAACTGCGCATTGAATTCGTTTGAATAAATAAAATTTGAGCATCGCATTTTATAATGTCTTTTACTTTGCTTATTGATATTGTGTTTTTATTAACGCTGAAATTCCTTAAAATATCATAAGACTGATGCCGAACAGCTACAAAACGGGATTTCCGAAGAGAGCACCTGAGGGGTTCCTGGATTTATTCGATGAGTTTAGGTATGTTTTTTTTTAAATTTAAGCAACAAGCAGCGTTTTTTTATTATTGTTGCTAGCAGAAATTGAAAAAAAAGTATTACTAATCGTTTTCAGCGCTCAGTTCTACAGTTCAAAGATGTAATTAGGCCTGATATGTTGAACCACAGCATGGAAATCGCTAAACAAGCCAGAATGAGCAAAATCGTGAATTCGTTCGTTTTTGTGATCGATTCTCGGACAACTGGGAAAAAGCTGTTTGATGAGCAGGGAAGAAGCTGTGCGATGCACTCTCATTTGCTCCGAATATTGATTTTCGACAGCTATCTCGAATTCCTACATTGATTTTCTTGCAATGAGGAGGATTTTATGGAACACACTGATCAAGTAAGATTTTACGATTTTCATTTGTCTTGCAATCAAAAAAAACATGATTTCTCATGAATTTCAAAAATTATATTCGCTTGCAGCTTCTTCGATGGTTTCCGAGACTTTGCTGCCGTTATCTTGGATCTTTGTTTAAATGGTCCTGTTAGAAATTAACAAAGATGCTGCACGAAATCAGTTGAAGCTTGAACTTCATGGCGTTTAAAATTAGCAGCTACATAAATCTCAACAAAAAACGACTTTCTCAGGTGAGTTCTGTTTTAAGATATATTTTTTGAGAAGGTCATGAAATACACCGTAAAACCTGCAATAGAAGATTTTAATACTCAACCTTCACTTTTTCAAATGGTAGCTTGTTTCAGCTGAACGAGTTGCTTGATAATTCCGGAAATGAAAATAATAGAAAGGCCTGTAATAGAAAGGCCTCCCAACTTTCAACTTTGAGGACAATTTATCTCGGTTCCAGATAAAGAGATCAGAAATTTGTTAACGAACAACATACTTCTGGAACGATGATAAACAATTTATTAGTTGACCACTTCTCCATATCTTTGACAGGAAATGAGATAAATGAACTCAAAGTTAACTATTGGCTTCTATTATCGGTTTTACGGTAAACAACAAACAAAGGACTCCGCCGCATTAGTTTGAGTAAATAACAAAATCTCTATCTATCATAAACGTAGCGTTTACTATTACAAGAAAAAAGATACAGCTACATCGGTAATAGGAGACCTCTAGCTTTTAACTTTGAGGCTGTTTTTCTTGGCTCCTCTCAGAGATCCAAAGAATTTGTCAACAGATAAAACGTTTATCATAGTATCACCAATAATTCAACGGTTAACTAAAGTTTGATTTGTTTCACAGTAACAGAGATGATTGAGCTCAAAATTGACAGTGGCGTTCTACTTGAGATTTCACTGTATACAACATTCCTTGGCTAAATATTGCTGCAATAGATTACTTGAGAGCGTCGTTCGCATTATTTGATCGTTGATGACAAAGAAAGCATGTGATCCATATAAATCCATAACGTCCAGTCTCTAGGAGACAAAGATTGATTAGAAGTGATTAGAACAGATTTCTAGAAAAGGGAAAAAAACGAGAGAGAAAGACCCCACCAAAAACATTAAAGTGAATAGATGAGTAATGAGTAATGATTGTTCTTTCCCGCCCCAGTATTTCACTTCTTCTTCTTCTTCTTCTCTCATTTCTTCTCATTTGATTCTTCTCGTCCCCCCGTCGGCGTCGTCCAACCCCATACTTTTGACAAAAAGGCGCCGCGAGTGAATCAGCAGGCCGGGATCGCGGCTGATAATATGTACAGTGTCATCGCTTATCCTAAACCGTTCGTTCATTCCCTATTTTTTTGTACTATTATCTTTTCATTTATACATCAATGCGTTCCATTCTCCACATCATCATATAGGACTTTATTGTATGGCGAGAAGTTGAAGGGTTTTTTGACGGTTAGTTTTCCTCTTCCTCCTACTGTGTTATCTTGTGTAGGTGATAGTGCGAGTTGATTCGATTGGGTCGAAACTATAGGGAAGTGTAAATCGTTCTTTCAGTGGTTCTCCCAAGGTTATTTGGATGAAAAACAAAAAGAATATCTCTTTTTTTCAATTTTGAAGTTTCTGTGTTTTTAGAAACAATTTTCAACAAAGACGGAATAGTGAATCGGCTTCTGACCTAAATTGAAATGATCATAACTTTTCCCTTTCTTCTTTTTCTTCTTACTCCACTCTCCTAGGCTAACAACCGTAAAGTCTTCGTTTTTCTTCTACGATTCCATCAATCAGACACATCACTGTTTCATCAAATAAGATCAAAAAGATAAAAACACACGTGATTAGGGAATACGGTAAAAAAGAAGAAGACAAAATAGAAAAAATAAAGTTTTCTCTTCGAATTTTTTGAACGATCTCATTTAACATTCCAGATTTCGCCAGCCGACGAGAATGGTGATACCTACATAGTTAGTTTCGACATTAAAGAGAAACCCAATGATACGCTGGTCTGGGCTGTACACACGTCGTCCGCTCCTTACGACATGGCTGTAATGACTGATAATTGTCGGCGGGTCAAAAAAAGCCCGCCGGTCGTGAAGAACATGCCGGTCACCGATTCCACTATCAACGGCGACGGACTGGCAGGCAACACGTTGGTTGTTTCCGGTGATAATAGTGAGGTCGGTCTCCGTCAGCAACGTTGTCTGCAAAGAAAACGTGTATTATTGCAGGTTCTCGCTTGCGCGACAGTTATCATACCTGGCAAACAGTTGATGCACGCATCGTTTCATCAGGAACCAATTGAAGGACACGTTCATATAATACCAATCAAGAACAATGCGGTAATATTATTTTGTTCGGAAAGTCCTTTCCATTTTTTGCGTCAGATTCATTCGATATAAAAAAAGTCAGAACGATGTCAGATAAATTGAAGATAATGACCATTGTTATCAGTGACTATCTGCCAACGTCCCACCAAATTGTGGATGTCTTCCTTCCAGAACTCCGGTCACAGCGCATTGAAAATCAGGTCAACCCATTTTTGACATCATGCTGTGAAGTGAATTTTTTCAATCAAGGTGTCGGTAGAAATGGCTGGTTAGGGGGTAGTCAGACAGTACAAGGTTTGGACTATACCGTAGATAAGACAGAACCGTTTAGCCGTATCCAGTGAGATCGGTCTCCGTTCTCCTTTCCGCATGAGGTTGCGAATTTCGATTTTGAAAATATTAGGTTGGCGGGAAAGTCTTTGTCACTTTTTCAATAGTTTATTTCTCAAAGAAAAAATAACCGAATAATTAATTATATTGTCCATCATTATCAACAACATGTCTCCAACGTTCCCTCAATTTATGGATTCCATTGCGGTAGAATCCAGCCGGGCGTGAGGCAAAGTATTGTTTGAGTGCCGCTTCGACCGCTCCACGGGAATTGAAGCTTCTTCCTTCGAAGGCACGTGTCATATCGCCAAATAACCAATAGTCGGAAGGAGCAAGATCAGGAGAATACGGGGGGTGAGGGAGAACATTCCATCCATATCCCATCAGCTCCTGCTTCACTTGTTTCGAAACATGTGGGCGAGCGTTATCATGTTGATAGTACACTTTCTTGTCTTTCAGGGCCGAACGGTCGACTGCTTTCTTGAGGTTTCGTAGTTGAGTAGTGTAGAGGTCTCCAGTTATTGTTTTGCCCTCGGGCAGAAGTTCCCAGTAGATGGGGCCGTCCACTCCCCACCACACAGAGAGCATAACTTTTTTCGGATGAAGGTCGGGTTTGGGGACATCCTGTGGGCTCTCTCCTTCTCCAACCCACTGGGATTTCCTGTGGTGATTATCGTAGAAGACCCACTTCTCATCTCCGGTTATTAGCCGGTCCAGCCATCGATCGCCCGCGTGGAGAGTGAGAAGAGTAATCGAATCGTCGACTCGGCGGTCAAGGTTGGCTTGAGTCAGGTGATGAGGTATGAATCGACCAAAAAGTTTTCTCATTCCAAGAGACTTCAAACCTTCAAGGACTGTGCTATGGTGAACTCCGAATGTGACAGCTAGTTCACGGCTAGATTGAAATGGATCCGATTGCAAGCGTGCTTCAGCTTGTCCAAATCCAACTCACGGGGTCTCCCAGAGCGATCCTTTTCATCGAGCGAGAAGTCATCTTTTTCGAAACGATGGAACCAATTGCGAATAGTATTGTAGTGAGGGGCATGTGTGTTGTACACATTCTTCAAGAAAGTTTCCGAATCCTTCATCGTGGTGTGAGATAGGAAGAGGTAAATCAAAACATGTCTGATGTGAATAGCAGTGGGAACAAACATATCGTTTCAATTACAGATGAGGAGCAGGGAAGGAGATGGGGACTTGTTTATATGGAAGGTTCTTATCACCTTGTTATTCACTAGAGTCGATATCATACACAGCCTCCATATACGAGAACAGTGATTAAACAAACAGAGTGACAAAGACTTTCCCGCCAACCTAATAAACCGTTGTGTTTCTCTCCAATAGAGATCCACATGGAGTGTGAGTTATGTCACCTGACAAAAAAAGGTATCGGTCATAAAAGTGACACCATTATCTGGCAGCTCCCAATACTCCACTCCTTGGTAGACATCCATGCCAAAACATCCCATTTTTAACGTTAATTTCACGTTTCGGGACGTCTGGTGGTTGAGTGCCTTTGTCAACCCACTTGGATTGTTGTTTATAGTAATCATACATTACCCATTTATCGCCACTAGTAATGATTTAACTTCAACATTCATGTGTGCAACGCAGGATGAGAAGATTCAAACAGGTGCCCACACATGAAACAAAGTTGCTTTGATCGAAAAGGTGTGATCCCTATCTTCCACTTTTTTTTACTATGCCGAGAGTTCCCAATTTATGGCTTTTTAACGAAAGGCTTGCCACTAATGTACTTGATATATCCCGCACAGTTTGAGACGGGTCCCTTTCAATCCCGGTTTTTAATGCGTTCAAATCTGAGCCCGTATGCTTTTTTGGAGGGGGATTTTCGTCCAACGAGAATTTTCATTTTTCAAATTGATGAATCCAGGTTGTGAAGTTTGTTCGAAAGAGTGCATCTTCGTTGTTAACCTCCACAAATTGGTGATTGATTTCAGTTGATCTGAGGTCAGATAGAAATACAAATAAAATGGTAGTCCAAAAATGGAAATTATTAGAGGCGAAAACGGTGGGCATATCTCACTGCACGAAAAGAGGAGAATGATCTCCGTTGGGGTGTAGACACTATTAGACCTCACCAGCATACTGATAAAACGACATTTTCCTTGCTTTTATCCCCTTCAAGAAAACGAAGTTTGAAAAAGACATATCAAAAGTGGAAAGGACTTTCCGAACAACCTAATAATATACGGATTATAGGAAAAAGGAAGAAAAAAAAAGAGTTTTAGGTTCGTCTGGTGCCTGATCTCAAATACATGTCAAAGTTTGATTATGTGGAGCCAGAGAAGAAAATCATGACTTGGGCATTTGTGGATTCTTGTGCAAATCCAAATGAAACAACAAAACAGACGGATTATAGTGAAGTTGGAGTTGATTCAAGAGCTACTTTTGCATTCAGTAAGTTCAATACAGTAATTTTTGATAGTTTTTCCAAACACTGTTTTTTTCCTGAATAGGATCCCGCGCTATAAGTGCAATTTTGGCTTAATTTAGATATTGTACAGTCTTGGTTGCAAGCAGCTTAGTTTGTAGTATCTCAGAATGTACCAGCTGGACCATTAAATTGGACGTTTGCTTCTGTTACCTGCTGAATGTATCTTTCATTGCAAAAACTATTGCCGTTTTTCAGAAATTCAGAAAATTATCTCGATTTCTGTAAAATATATTTGAAATCTGCCAACTGATAAAATGTTTCTCCTTATATTACCAACATATTTTAGTTCGTAGTGTTTTTATATTACTGACGGGAAATGAGATAGCTGAGCTCGAAAAAGTGATTATACAGCGTATGACCAGATTACAGGGTGCGGCAAAAGTATTGAAACAAAAAGAAGACGCCATAACTCCTCTATAAATAGTCCAATCCGGTTCAAATTTTAACAGGACTTTATCAAACAGATTTGTTACAAAATTGAATGACAGTTGTTTATTTCTGGCAGATCTGTTTCTAATGGCGGGGCTCAACTTCTTTGGGTTGCGTTCATCCTGGCACGGGGGTGGTCTGCCGTCAAATGGTCGCATTCCGTGGAAAGAGTATTTTTGAGAGCATCCAAAATTGTGTTAAAGCAAACTTGAAAACATGCTTAAAGACTTCCTTGCACGAAAATCTCAATCGAAATTTGGAATGTCTAAATTTGCTATTGAAAGTTAGATTATGATTTAGGCAGTATGATTTTCACTAGAAGTATTATTCTTGGTACACTTGCACGCCTGGCTCAACCAAAAACAGTGGTTCTTCTCATTTGAAGTGATTCCTCCAAAAATCATAGTTTGCTGAAGATTGGCTCCCCAGCGAATCAACAGACTATTACTGTTAGATAGCCAAGGACATTGTACCAATTTTCAAAATTGAATTTTGCCTCTAAATGTAAGCTGAACAGTGTCTTATCAATGAACGCGGTGGTCAAGCGAGTGCTAGAAGGTCAGGAAAAACATCGAAGACGGTGTACAGAAAGTAGTGCCATCTTCGTAAAATTTGAAAATAAGAACATGGAACTTTGCCCATCTACCAATTAAGAGACGGGGAAAAATATGAACACAAAATCAAAACACGAAAAGTGCTTCAGCGCACGTCAGCTTGCGATAAATGTTTGTTCCAATACTTTCGCCGCACCCTGTATTTGCAGTTTTTTCAACTTTCGATTCGTTGGATTACTGTAAACTTACAATATAAGGGCTCTTACACTTTCTAATTTAAGCAAATGTTCCTTGGATTCTTTGCATGATTTAAAAATTGTGTCAACTTAAAAAATATGTTTTATATTAAGATAAAACATTCAGCAGTTGACGGCTTTTTTATATCGTGGACAGTAACCGAGAACAATTGGCTCAACGTTTGATGTAAGTGGGGCTCTCCTATCACAGGTTCTACAGTAATTTAACCAGTTTGTTTTCACACTTTCAACATTCCGACAGCGGAAATCGATTCATTTCGCTTTCTGAACAACTAGCACCACTTCCTTTCTGCCTTCTGTGTCCATCCTCTCACTTCCAAAATGTTTCACACAAATTTGATAACGTTCTTCAAGAAATAACGAAGATCAAAATGATTTTCCAGCACTTCCGGAAAACTACACAGTGGAGGCGTTGGCATTGTATCGAGAAGACAAACTGTTTGCATGTGCCGATATTGTAAATGTGGAGCCAAGAACTCTGAAGTCTCTAGGCGTGACATTTCGACAGAATCATTATTTTGAGCCGGTGATTGGACTGAGACACCCGCCAAAGGAGCTACACATCCGAGATGATTGTTTGGACATTTCCACTGAAATTATACATAAGAATTATTTGAATTACTATCCATCTGTCAACATTTTTGGGTCGGAATCCATTATGTTGAAGGTACAGTGCACATATTTTGAGTATGCTAAAGATTTATTTAATTTTTTAAGAGTCTCGTACTGAATACTTCGTGTAGTGCTCTGCGGCCACAGTTCGCTCGCCCAGCTGCAATTGCAACATTCCTACACCCGATCATTGGAAGGTGAGGTCTCAAAAGTGACATTTTCTTCAATAAATTTTTTGAGAATTCCTCGAAAAATTTCACGGGGAATTTCGCGAAAATGTTTCGAGAAATTTTTCGGAGAATTAAAAAAAAAAGATTTTAACGCGATGGCCTAACTTTGTTTTACAAGTCAAGTTTTTTAGGCCACCTGGCCTAGAAATTGACAGATGATGACCTAGAAATGAACAGAAGATGTGTGTTTAATAGGTAGTTTTGAAAAGATGGCCTAACTTTTGCAAGTTGACTTTTCTAGGCCACCATGATAAAATGGCCTAGAAATAGCTAAACATACTCCTGGTGTGTTTTCTAGGTCATTTTGAAATGGTGGCCTAACTTTTGCAAGTTGAGTTTCCTAGGCTACCATTCTAAAACGGCATGACATGCCCCTGGTCTGCTTTCTGATTTTCTGTTCATGAAGCTTTTTTTCAGAATTGCTTTGGTTGACACGGACGACAAAATTCTGTTGACTGGAGAGATTCGCAACATTTTCGATGAGATGTCGACAAGAGCAACTGTTCTGGTAATCTTGGTTTTCTTGGATTTTCATTAAACTCGGGTATTTAGGTGTCCAACAAAACCGCCGAATCCACGTCATGTACACATACAACTTGCGATTATTGTCATCGCGTCGAGAATGCAGCTGTGGTGGTTGGAAAAAACGAAAAAGCCGTAACCTTAACAGGTGTCTTCAATTGGTTCAATATCTCTGATATGCGATCAGCCATCATTGATTTGGAATGGATGAAAGTTTGCGCGAACCTGACTGTCCTACCATCTGGAGCACTGACGATGCATGCAATGGTCAAGCGAGTAGCACCATTCTCATCGGCTACTGTAGCCTCTGTGGTCGCTCTGGAGTACCCTGCCAACAACTACACCGAGGTTAAATTTTGATTTATTTTCTTCTGCAAAATTATTTTTTTTTAGATTCTGATCAATAAAAAGCAAGCATTTTCTGATGTTCAAGCGCATTTCCGACCACTCGATCGTAGCATCACAAGTGGTCCTCCCTGTGGAGATCAAAACCTTGGAGGGGTCACTAAAGTGTCATGGATCGGTGACTTGAAGAAAAATCTGATGAGCAATGAAAGTGATTCTAGTGTGATTTTTGATGAGAAGTTTGTGACTGGAGCGACTAGTATGCTGGGTACTTCGATTTTGCTGAAAGATGGGAAGGAAGTATTTTGTGGACATTTCGAGCCGCCTTGTGAGAGATCCGTGGCGTTCGCGGAAATCGGACATCCATTCGATGGATATATCAAAATGGTGAGTGGTTTGGGAGAAGTTGGTGAATACGTTTTTTTTGCAGACACAGTATGTGAATTCAAATTGGGAATCTGGATTCCCAACAGAAATTTATTATTCTCTGAAGTACAGTAATCAAACCGATCCTACAGTGAATCCGGTGAGCTTTTTTCAATTTTTTTAAACTCTCGGAAAAAAGGGGATACAGAAAAGGTCTCAACATTCTCCTGAAAGCTTAAATGAAGCAAAACAATGAAAAAAAACATTTTCTAGATATTTTGCATAAGTCAAAAGGGGGGGGGCAAGTGGAGAATGTGGACTAAGTTATGATTTACCAATTTTTTCAAGTTTTCCGGATGTTTCTTTGAAAATTTCGTACTTTGCGCTTGTTTCCACAAAAATTCGTCACTTCAAAAAATTTCAGTTTAGGCAGGTTTTTTGCATGAACAACACTATTTTTTTCCATTGTAACTGTGTAAGTTGAAACTATTTAGCTAGTTTCAGATTTTTCCAAACTTAGTAACAAAAATGACAGAAACTGAAATTTTCAAAAAATTATGAAAAATGTTCAAAGTTCGAAAGTGAAAAACTCAGACATAATTTTTCTACTTCTACTTTTAATATCACATCTACCGTACTTTCTCCAATAACAAATCACTCAAACCGTCAATTTTGAGCCATCAATCAAAAGTTTGTCAACTGATAAATTATTTGTCATAATGTCACCAATATGTTATCAATTGACAAACTTTCGATATCCTTCGCAGAAGTTGAGATAATTGAGCTTAAAGTTGACGGTTTGGGTGGGCGTTTATTGAAGAAAATACGGTATTTTATAGCGGTTGTCAGTTAAATTTGCAAACGCACAGCTCAGTAAAACATACCGAAATGGTTCCAATAATCCGATAACAATTTTTTTTGTCCCACCCCTCAAAAACCTTATCCCTTCCCAACTAAATCCATATTTTTAAGGAATCCGTGTCGTGGGAAATCGTGAGTGACCAAAACCTGACGTGTAATACTGCTCTTGTCTTCAATCCATTACAAGTTGATGTGAGTTTCTCAAAACTTCCGTTTCAAATGAATTCGTCCTCATCATCACTTCCAGGAATCCGAGTGCTCCAGCCAGAGATATGAGTTTTGCCCAATCGGAAGTGCTGCGAACCGCTCGAAACCGCTTCTAATGCATGCTCGCTGGCATTTAACTGCGCATAGTTTCCCGCTTTCCGGTCCCTACTCAGGTATGTAACATGTCTATGTGTTGAATGATTCATATTAGGATCTAATCTTAGTGGTTGGCAAGACACTTCGACTACGGTCAATCAGGAATCCCGATCAAATTGGTTGCTATCCAGTGAAGAAAGTTTCAGAGGTAAGAGGAATTGTTTGGTTTGGGATTTTTAGACTTTTTGATTTCAGGCAACATTCAGATGGGTGGTTTACACAAATACCTCGCTCTCCATTGTTCAGCAAAGGATTTCCAAAAAGACCAAAGTACCAGTTTTCAAGGTAACCATCCAAAACTTTTTTTGTTAAATTACCGTACTTCTTCCAATAGAAGTCTACACAAACCGTCAACTTTGAGCTCAATAATCGCTTTCTGGGAAAGATATTTAAAATTTGTTAACCAATCAATTAAACATCATAATATCACCAATATTTTATCAGTTGACATTTTTTTATTATCTTTCACAGAAATTGCGATGATTGAGCTCGAATAGACGGTTTGCGTGGGCTTCTATCAGAGAAAATACGGTAGATACATATTTTTTTGAAAATTCTTTCTTTCAGATAGAAGTTGATTACACACGAGAGCTCTATCAAACAAGGTGTACCATTTTCCGAATCACCATTTTAGGTAGGTGTTGGTTTTTTTTAAATTCTGCAAGAAGAGTTTGTTTTCCAGAGGAGGATGAAAAACTGGAGCAAATCCTGGATTCCTTCGACGTTGAAGCCCGGAAATTCAAAAACGATACTGAATTGATGTGTAGTGGCACCCAACCCCTGTCAGCTGAAGCCAACGATGCAATATCACAAAATATTATCACCTCCTCCTCCTCTTCATTATTATACTCAATTCCCTCGTCCAAACTTTTACTCGTTTTAGCCGCGGCGGCTTTCCATTTTCTCTAATTTCTTGTTTGTTGTTATAGTTAGAGTAAAAATAATAATAAGTGGTTCATCAGATACGTGTACAACTACGTTTTTAATAATGCTAAATATGCTTCTTCTCTCCTCCATTTGCCTCATAATAAATCTGTAAATATAGTGTTCGTCTAACACGATTATAAATTTCCGGTACGCATATATATGTGCATCTCCTGTTTGGAGCTCCAGATGAGACACTTCGCCTGTGGTGGTCGTAATTTCCACCTGCTTCTCGTGTAAGGTGTATTGCGCCTTCAACAATGCTTCTTGCCATTCCTGGTGCACCCTTGATTAGCCTTGTTAGATGGGAATAGTTTACCAAGGCTAATGAAGCTTTCTGGCTTTTTCAATGGATTATTCCTGAATTTCGTACTTTTGAAATTAGCTTCATGATGATGTTTCTAACGCCTACTTTCCGTATTTTCTTGTTGGAAGTGATATTCCTTCCCACTATTTCCGTTTGTTAATTCTAGAAGTCATGTCCCTTCCACCCCATCATTTCGCAACACACACAACGCGTGTATACATGTCGTTACCTTATTACCAGTCAGGAAGACGCTGATACCTTATCGGCGATGGATTCCGTGGAATTTTTGAGCAGAATTCATCAAATTCATATGCCCGAATGTCACACACACTACGACCTCCTGGCAGTAAGCAACGCATAAATTGGTCCGCCTGCCGCAAAAAGGAGGGGAATAAGAAGAACCTCCGTCCACTGGTGGGACCTCTCAAGGTCTCTCTTTTCTCAACACAACCATTTCCTTTCACGTCAAAACTAGCAATGTATGTTTCTTGAAGCGAGGCGGGCCTAGTCGAGGGTCCTTTTTTACGGAGAGCTATTACGAACAAGTTGCACTTACTTCTTGTTTGCAGTTTGTATAGTTCCTGTAATTTCTTGGGTGTATGATTTCTAGTATTCGACCTCTTTGGGGTTTGCTTACTATTTCGAATTTTGCTGAACTTCTTGTTCCCAAGATATTGAACTTTCTGTTTTTAGTCAGTCTTATCTTGTGTGTAACATCCAAATTAGGAACTTTCTTCACGGAAAACCACACTACAAGGTTGAGCTGATTTATCTTGGCTCACATGGAAGATATCAAAAACGTGTCAACTGATAAGCTGTTTGTGATGGGTTGATGAACAATTTATCAGCTGACATCTTCTTGATATTTTAAGAGAAACCAAGATAATTGAGATCGAAATTAGGACTCTGCTACTATATGTTTCAAGGAAAATTTGCAGGCGTGCAATTTTTTGTGGTTTTTGCCTTTTGTTCATTTTGATGTAGGATTTTTTGGTTTTTTCATCTTTTTTTCGAATTTCGTCTTTTCAATGTTTCATACCTTATAGCAAAAGTACCCTAAAAATTCCCAATTAGCTTCTTCATTCTCCCAAGCGAGTGCTACTCGTTACCTGGTTTTGATGCCCTATAATTGAATAGATCCCAAATCTTGTTTTTCCCAAATGACACGCATTTTGAACTCAATGAATCTTCACTTGTTTTGTACTTTTTACAGGAAGTCAGTAACAAAAGTACAGGAATGACCTTCCCAATTATCATAAAAGGTTAGAACCTATCTATAATTTCCTGTCGAACTTTTTAAGACTGAAAAAATTCTGATTTCACCTTATCGATCGTGGAGCTCAGTTTTAGGTTCACCTCTTACTTTTAAAATATTTTATTTTAATTCTGACAACTCCTCTAATTATTCTCATTTTGTCACAAGGTTTTCCCACAACCTTTCCAGATTACGTCAATCAACACAAACTTCCAAAATTTGAATTTCCATGGAATTTTCTATCAAAGGCTATCCAAATTTGGAAAGTTCTTTACCATTGACGAAATGTTTCTTCAAACTTTCCAATTTCCTTAAAAGTCACCATTTCCAAATTTCATGCTCTAATCTCGTCATTTAACTATCCATTCTCTCATTTCTGGCTTTCAATTTCACCACATTTCAAATAGCAACGTTTTTATTCTCCAGATCTCTCACACACACACGGCCGGAAGAGGTGGTGTCCACTTCTGTTCCATTTCGAAGGCCATTGAGGCCTCTGAGAATTCACACCGGTTACTTAGCGACGCGAGCCACTCTATTAGGCGCGCTAGAGTGTGTGGACACTTGGCGGGGCGGCGGCAGAAGAGAGCGCTTGACCCCTTCGACGAACTCCTGATATATTGCCGCTCATTGGCGGAAGGCCCAGCGCGGGAATGCGGTCCACCGCGTTGTGCCCGTTTTGGCTTCCCACTATATATTTTCTATTATTATCATCGATATCAGAAATCTTGGGACAGCAACAGAATTCTAACTCCAATTCCTGTGCAGGTTTGTTGTCTAATTATGTCACAATTTTCAAATTTTTTTCCAGGCACAATATTCCTAAACGCAACCAAGGAAGAACAATATCTGACCACACCCAACTATGAAACCAGCTACAAATATCCGGCTTTTTTAGACTGCAAATTCTATATCAAAGCTCCTGATAAAACGCGAATTGTTATCGAAATCATTGATATGGAAATGGAGCCACGGCTATTTGAAGAGTGCTCTGATTACATCAGTTTGTCAGAAGGTTTGTTGTTAATGCTTGATCAGCTGCTATTTTGAGCAAATTGTACTTTTCAGAAAACAAAAATGTGTCCAGAATTAGTGTGCTCTGTGAGGAAATCAAATTCAAGCAGCAATACATTTCAATAAATAATAGTCTTCTGTTAACGTTCCATTCGGATGAGCTGTACGAATTTCGTGGAGCAAGATTGAGTTATCGCTATTTCGGTGAGTTATAGAAGCGCACTCAAAATGGCAATTTTGAGCTCAATTATCTCGTTTCCTGTCAAAGATATGGAAAAGATGTCAACGTAGAAACTGTTGATAATTTTACAAACAACATTTTATCAGTTGATAAATCTTTCGAATCTTTCAAACCAATCCAAATAATTGAGCTTGAAATAATCAACAAGATAAACAAAAACATGTTTTCAGTTCATTTTTGGCCTTTTCGACCATTTTCAGAAACCTAGAGCGCAGTTGTCACGTTTCTAATTTATTTAAAAACGTTGAAAAATGTAAAACAGACCTAGATTAAAAACTTTGCATTCATAAAACTTTAACAAATTCTGTGAATGCAAAGTTTTTAATCTAGATCTGTTTCACACCATCCGAAGTTTTCAAGATGATTGGAAACCTGAACACCAAGCTCCAGACTACTGAAAGTAGCCAAAACCAACTGAAAATTCGTTTTTGTATATCGTATTACCTGGTATTGTATAAAATGAGCTTCTATTGAATCTGAAACTTTTCAGACCTTACCTCTTGTCCACCTGGTTGGAGAGAAATTGCAGATGGTAGATGTGTACTTCTAGTCACTGACCCAAAAGTGGACTGGGTTAAAGCCCAGAATCGATGCTTGGATCAAAGGAGCAACTTGTTGATGCTGGATTCCAACGAGAAAGTTACGGAAATTGAGAGTAAGATTATTTTCGTCAGCAAACAAGAGTCATAAATCTTTTCAGATTTATTCAAAGGTGTTCCTGACAAAATCTGGACTGGAAACAATGATGCAGTAACTGAGGGGAAACTTATATATATTTTGAGCAAGGAGGCTAAACTCGCAAGGAGGCTATTCTCTCGGTTAGTGACAACAATTACATTTCGATTTCATCTTTTTGAATTTTAGCCAAGATTATACTGATATCATAGACAACAATGAGGATAACGACTGTATGGTTCTGCAGTTCAGTGACGAGAATTTGTTCCGCATGGATAGTTGTGGCTCTTTCAATGGATACATCTGCGAGATGTTCAAAAATGGAACATCAGAATTGTACGAACCGAATGCTATAGATATTTACGATGGGGCTTACTCGAAAAACAGTCAGTATACACTATTCCTGCTGTTGTTTTTGATTGGATTACTGTTTTTGACGATCGCTGCATTTCTGTTATTCAGTAAGTTTGCTTTTCGAAGAAATGTGTTCTGAAAAGAAGTTATTTTCAGTGTGTTGTAAACAAAAAGATGCTCGCGTACACACGGAAAATGCAACCATTCAGCAGAATGCATTCATGAGCGAGTCTTCGCATAATACGGAGCAACCGAGAGTTTCTGGAGGAGGAGGAGGGCAAAGTAAGTTTTTTTGGTTCGATGAGGAAAGTGTTTCGAATAAAGATTCAAAAATAAGAAACTCAAGTTTTAAAACACTTCAAAACGACCGCATTTTCAATACAAATTTCTGATAATTTTAAATAAAAAATCGAAAAGCAAAATACTGTCAACACTGTCATCGCCATTAAATTTGAACTCTGAAAACTTTTTCTAAGCTCCTGTAAAAGATATCAAAATGTTGTCAACTGATAAAATATTGGTATTGGCGTGATATTCAATTTATCAGTCGACACATTTTTGATATCTTCAACATGACAGAGATAAGTGGGCTCAAAGTTGACAATAACAGTTGTCCACTAGACCAACTAGATCGGGCTAGCGGATTCCTTGTAGGCTCACTTTGAGCTAAATTATCTTGGTTCTTATGTTAGATTTGTAAAATCTGTTAACTGCAAAAATAATGAAGAAAAATGATGAATAATTTATCTGTTAAACGTTTTCTGATATCTACTGGAAGAACCGAGATAATTGAGCTCCAATCGTATCAGAGTGGTAACGGTGACAGTACTTTCGTGTACCTGCCTTTTTGAGCTCAATTATCTCGTTTCGTATGAGAAACAGCAAAATTTTGACAACTGATCAAATTTCTACCATAATAGCACCAACATTTTAGTTGTTGCCAAAATTTTGATATCTCTCACAGGAAGCGTGATAATTAAGCTCAAAGTAACTTAACAGTTGTCTACCAGACAGCAAGCTAGAACGTTTCTTTTACGTGCACATTGAGCTGATTTATTTCGGTTCCTGTAACAGATATCAAAAAGTAATCAACTGACAAAATACTTTTCATATTATAATCAACATTTGGTCAGTTTATGATTTTTTGTAAATTTTATATATCGCTCATCGGAACCGATATAATTGAGCTCAAATTACACGTATGTGGTGGGCTTTTTTTTAAGCAAACACGGTAATTTTAGTTAAAGTGCTAATAGAGTGAAAAAGACAACTTCAGAAAAAAACTATATTTTTAGGGATATTTTTATTATTTGAGCGACATTCGAAAAATTAGAATTACTTATTTTTACATTGTTAAATTTCACCTACTCAAATTTGGCAACTTCAGATGTCATTCAACTCAACAACGATACAAACCGGGCAACCTCCCGAAGCTCACCAGTCACTGTTCCCATTGAAAGCAACAGTCGACAAGCTCCGAAAAAGTTCCCAGTGCCTCCAGTACCAAATCGGCTACCTATGAGCGAGGAGAACTCATCAGATGCAGTGGCTGCAGTAGAAACAGGCATTCTTGGTAACGACCAAGATGCCGAAACAGTGAGTGCAGCGCCTCAGCCTGTGCCAAGAACACTGCCACCGATGCCGACCAGGGAAGGAACGTTCCATAGTATCAATACCAGGTTTTTCAAGTCTATAAATGAAAATTATCCAAATTATGAGATTTACAGAGGCGGCAGCACTGTAAGGACTCGACGAAACAAGGAACTATTCGAACGACCCGTGATGAATGTGCTAGACAACGTCTCCGCAATCTCATTGGACGAATTCTGGAGCAATAAGAAACCCTGAGTATCAATCTACTGTCTTAGGGTGCTAACGAAAGTGTTACGGGTTTATGCAATTTTGTTTTAAATTAATTATTTTGATCTAGTTTTTCACCAAACTGCCGCGAACAAGGAATTGTATGTCTTTCTTTATTATGGATTGAAAATATATCAATTTGCGTTCTAATTCGTTGATGCAGAATATGCAACATAACCGTAAATGCCAACAGGAGCTTAAGCAGATCACAAGAGTTTTCGGGTGAGCTTGACGATGAGCAAATGGGCAAGAATTCAAATCATACAATATCAAAGTTATCGTATCGCGTATTAATATTCTCAAATATCACCGGCGGGAATGTAGTTGGTATTATAACACATCGGAAAAATGTTCGATTCCGTCGAAGCCCCAAAAAGTTCTTCCAGTTGGATTTGAAGCCTTTGTTGAGCCGATTTCTCAGGGTTTGCTGCTTTTTTTTGTTTCCGCTTCGTTTCTGGAAAATTTTTTTTTTGAAGGAAAAAGCGTTTCAATTCATTTGACCTACCAAATAATCAATATATGTGCACCCAATGGATATCAAGTAGAAGTTCCAAAAAGTAAGGCCGCCAACCATAACCAATAAGATGCCACTGAGGAGATAAGAAAAGACAACTGCAGTTCTCGCAAATCCTGAAAATTTGAAATATTGAAATGAATATTTTCAGATTCTATATCAAATCAGTAACCCAAAACATACAGCACCGTCCGATAAGATCGTCAAAAAAAATAGTTTTCAGTTGATTCTTGGCCATTTCAACGATTTTCAGTAGCCTAGAGCTTGCCTGTCAGGTGTCCGATCATTTCTATATTTTTGGAAGGTGTGTAACAGACCGAAATTTAAATAAGAGCATTCACAGAGATTTTTCGAAAATTCTTAGTTTTTGAGCTACTTGTCGATTTCTGAGAGACACCGATTTCCAGCCTGTTTTTGTACTGTAAGGGTGAAAAAAAACAGGTTTCTTTCAGAAGTCGGCAAATATCTGATGAAACTAGGAATTTAAAAATTAGTTTTGGTGAGTTGCAGACTTCTGAAAATGCTCGAAATGGCCGACAAATACGTTTCTGCATATATTTCCGACCCGTACTGTACATAAACATAAATCGCTTCACAAAACTGTAGTGTTTATTTTCCTCCTTTTCATAAAAAGTCATGTACCAACCATCGTATTCACAAATAATGTCTTGAAGAGGTGCGTGCTCCAGAATTGTTGTGCAAAATGTGTATTGTGAGTACTCCTGAAAATAGTACTATTATATAGCTCAAAGATCCTTTTTACCATAAACAAATGATCATAGAATGACTGGAAACCCGCAAAAATGATAACACTGGCAGCTAGTGTCAAATTTGCTACAAAGAGGAAGAAATGGCGATGATTGTGTGATCCAACACACTGATTAATCCAAATGCAATGATGGTCCATGCCATATATACACCGCTCGCACACTGAGCAATGATGTGTTCTGTCGCTTTTCCAGTAGTTGCATTTGTCGCAAAATTCATCACCTTCTTCCTAAAATCCAAACTGTGAATTTTTCTGCAAAATAAGGAGGAAACGTACCCCAGGATTAGCAACGGGTGCTATCGTTCTAGCCTTGTAGTAATGATATTGAATATTGATCAGAAAATATATTCCAAAGACACCTAGAGTGATGAGTAGCCATCCTGGTTTGTATCTGAAAGTTTTCAAATTTTGACAACCTACCGGCTCATAGCTTATGCCAAGCTCAATATTTCTTTGGCTAACTAAGATAGATATAACAGAACACTCAGACAACTACAAGATGATACTGTATCTCGCCTACTAACCTGCTATAAAGCTAGATATAGACCAACCCTACATTTTTCGGTTTTTTTTGCTTGTAACCAAACGTAATGTCATCAAGTCGTATCACCTTACAGGTCTCGTCGAGTTTTCTCATATCTGTTTTAATTGCTCAAAACCTCTCGAGCACAAAAGAATCTCTTTGTCAGCTCGACTCGGACCAAAATGAAGCTTTTTGGACAATTGGGACTTCTTTTGCGCTATCAAGACCTTAGCAAAAACAGTCTCACGATTTTTTAGCTGATAACCGGTTTTCATAATGCCGGACCAAAAGGACCGGGGTATTGTATCCGGAATTATTTGAAACAAAAAACTCACAACTGTTCATATGGGATAATAATGAAAAATGAGGTGAAGGCAAGAAGTGCTGAGATGAAGTAGACGAAGAAGACGAGGAACTGAAAATTTGACGGATCTGAAGTTTTTGTTTAAGACTCGTTAATTGATTTTTCCGCAGCTAATTTCTAAATATTTTTCGTTGAAATTCTGAAAACCCCCATTCACCACAACTCTCTGCACTGTTTTTCTATTCACACTTTTTCTATTCATACAGTAATAATTTCTCTCAAATTAACTGAAATTATGGCATGAATTCTGACAAATATCGTAAAGAAAATTAGCTCTAATTTTACAGTATGCCAATTCTTAGTGTTTTTCAGCTGTCAACTTTTTGAATTTTTAGCTACCGTATAACGGAGGGGCGTTACACTATGAAATTTGAGCTCAATTATCTCAATTTCTATGGAAAATATCAGAATTATGTCCACTGACAAAATTTTGGCTCAAAGTTTCAAGTTAGGGGGATCTACTGTTACAGATTTTGCTCCGATTTTTTTTAGAAAAAATTGATTAATCCACACATTGCTTTTTATTTCCGCCAGATACTCATTTCTATTTCTGCCAGAAAGCGCCATCATTTTCTAGTGACTCCAGCCATCCAAACGTTTTGATTTTCAATTTCCTCATTTTTAAAACGCCGTTAAAACGCCGACTCTTTTAAAATTTCAATTTAAAAGCCTCACTTTACCAATCTGCCGCATTGACGAGTTGGCCGCATTGACCATTGGAGTAAACGTCCCATCGTCAATCCTATCATCGATGAAGTCGCAGAACTTGTTCATTCTTTCTGGAATACGATTGTGTTTGTGAATGAAATTGAGATATATATGTATTCAACCACTCACCACCGCACATTTTTTCTTCTTCCTAGTCCTTTGTGTTATACTCGTCTTCCCATCGTAGTAGTAACAACGTCCCAAACACTGCCTCCTCTTTCTTCTCTCTTTCTTCTTGTGTCAACGCTTTTTTTCTTCTCTCTCCTCTCCTTTAGAATGCAGGTTCGACGAAGTAGGATGGGCTGCGTGCTGGCCTTGGCCCAAACGAGTGCGCAGATCGACAGGACCCTTAGTTAATAGCATGTGCGGCCTCGGAGGGCACAGACATCAAACTGACCAGCGCAGGGTGTGTCATCGACTGTGGTGCGCTCGCGAGACCTTCGCAAAGACAGTCGACAAATAGTGTGGTGACCGGAGAGAGTGGGAAGACACAAGAAGTGTCTATGTTGTGGACACCAATACATGGACGACGGAGAACAGAGAGCTGTTCTTGCTGCCCTCCTCATTGACTCTTATTTTTGCCATTGGAAGACTACGTCCATGTTATCAACCTGTTGGTTCTCAACGTTTCATTTCGTATTTTCTCATTTCTATTGACTGATTTCTCTCTTTTCTATCAACTGAAAAGGTCGGAAACGGTATGTTTCTCAGAGGAACTACTTTTTGATAAATTTCAAGGTTAGCATCAGTATCAATGAATCTCCGATACATTGATATTGAAAGTCCCAAGCCCATTGTCAGCAATTGCGCCCCAACGAACTCCTCGTAGATAGGTTCTCGCGCGCGTTGACTCAAAACACATGTGTTCTCTACCTACAATTCGAAAAATAACTTTCGACTGGCCTAAAAGTTATCTGGATAGAAAGTAAATTTTAGTTGTCGTGGCGGAAACTTTCAGCACGAAAACTACCGTAGCCTAATTTATTCCATTTTCGAATTCCTTTGCATACGGTAGTTTTTGTTTTGGGATCTTAGGCTGTGAGCACTGGCGTTTCTCTTCCACGGCCCCAAATTTTTGACTACACTGAAACGTAACGATCAGGTTAGCGTGAAAATAGTCGGAGATTTTGGAAATAGTCAGGCATGACTGTCTAGGCAACTTGCGGCTCAGAGAAAACTGTTTGAAAAATACAGTAATCGAGCTACAGTTGCATTTTGAAGTTCATCACTTAGTAGTTTTAGTGTGTTTTTACGTAAAGTGCTCTCTTGGCCGTAGATTATAATCTTCATATCTGCACGTTTCTGCGTTCTAAGACTTCTCCTTTCCAGTTCTCACTTTTTTTCCCTATTTTGATTAAGTCTTTACAAACCGCTGCCCTTGCTGTCTCCTTCGAATTCGGTTCTTCTTTTCCTCGATAGCATTCTTAGTGCCAGTCGTCACATAACGCCTTTTCTGCCTTCCAAACGTCACACACATTTTAATTTCCGCGCCCTTCTCTGTTTCTTCGATTTCCTTTTTTTCACAAAAAAAACGCTGCGAGCCGCGTTTCAAAAATAGCTGCATTCTGTATTAAGAGAGACGCTATGTTGGTGAAATTGAGGGTCTGAGTGCTTCATTTTCCGTACATCCGTTCTGAGAGAGTGGAAGGCGGCACTGCCACCAGAAAGGCATGGAGCAGCCTGGCTCGTCGATCCCCCCCCCCCCCCGTCGAAAAAAACCTATGGACCAACCTAATAGTTGTGCAATTTTCTTTCATGTTCCACAACGCGTCTCTTCCATCGTTGCTCTTAAATTCAATCAAATTATTAATGTTTCAGTGAGGACTATGGATGACGGGGAACGGTTCCAATGCCTGTACAATGCCTTGCTCACCGACAACTCCCGTCGGATTGAGCATCTTATGCATCGAATACACGAGGCATCAGAAGATGTTCATATTCACCGTCAAGCGATTGCGGCTGTGATGACGTGAGTTGCTGGAAATAACTGGAGTTCATTTAAATCTCTCACTTGCAGATTCGGAACGAAATCTCCACATTATGCTTCCTATCTTCACAAAATCGGCGCCTTCATCCCCATTGATATGTACAGACAGGAACGTGTGAATATCCTGGCCCACATCCCAGACTGGATCAAACAGCAGAAAAAACTTCATGCTAAGTGTGTTCTCACTATCACATCAGCCATCACCGATGAGAATCCATATTCGTATTCCGAAGCGAAGAGAACTCTTGGAGCCATGATTTTGCCTCTGGCGCACTGTAAGCATTCGTGATTTTTTATAGATGATGAATGATTTCTTTCAGCATGCGTTCACAATCAACTTGATCCTTACATCACTGACCGGCAACGAATCGATATTCTGAGATATTTAGAGAAGTACGTGAAACCAGATTGGAGTGATGAGCAACTGCGAAATGTCGACAGCACCTTCTACACGGTGAGATACTACTTCTCATATGGTTTTAAAAGAACAAAATCTTTGTTTCAGCTTGCTAAAAGAGTACAAGTACACGATTTTCCGGAACTCATGGAAACCGTGTTCGCATCGAAAAACTATTGCTTTCATTCGATGCTCGTAGCACTGACACACCTCGTCGATAGAAACCTTCTGCGTGGCAAAGACGCGATGAAGTTTATGATTAAAAAACATCATCTGGAAGATCGTGAGGAGATCGGATTGGTTGGCACGGCATTGAAGGAGACGATTGAGGAAGAGTTTTTGTATGCTGTAAGTATTGCTCAATCGTTTTCTCAGTGGGTATTATGAGGTTTTTAGCTTGTGAAAACGATGAACGTCTACAATATCGATCGTCTGTTTCACGAGCTCGTCAAGTCTTGCGCTATGGATTGTTCTGTAATCGAGAAAGTCGCTGAACGGCACATCAATCGATTGAAAACTATGATGGCTCAAGTAAGAATAAAAAAGAAAACAAAGAAAACTATACCAAGTTTTTTCAGGCGCCTGCTAACCACGCATTGATCTATCTCACTCGTCAGTGCGCTCTCACAAAATACTGTGCTCAGGAGAAGAATGAAGTTTTACAGAAAGCCGTGGAGTTTGGAGAGCAGTTTGTCGAATTTATGGATGAACTACAGAAACGAGTGTTGTGCAAGGTAATTATTATATATAGTACCGGCCAGTAAGACGTATATTCTTAGCCGGCAGCGATGAATCATTAAGCCGAATATTTATTCAAATGCGCATCTTTGGTCCTGAAGCAAAAAGAGCTACGGGTTTTACAAATACATTTATGCGCCTTTAATACAGTACTTCGGAGTTATTTTATTTTTGCCCGTTCGCCCCAAACTTCCTCTTTTTTGTTTATTTCCGTCCAATTCTCATAAATAATCCGCTGATTTTTTTTTTAAAAGGAGAACAGCCAAGAGAGGGTCAAAGTAAACCACTTCCGAAGTACTGTATCAACAGCGCATGCGCATTTGTGAGAACCGTAGCAGTTTTTGCTTCGGGACCGACGATGCACCTTTAAATAAAGTTCGGACTGTAAGGTTCATTCATCGCCGCCAAACAAGGATGATACAACAACGTATTGTTTAGTTGATATTGAGCCAGAGCTCTGCTGTCAAGTTTCAGATCCCTCTGAAAATTTTAGAGGGTGTGAAATAGATCTAGATTGCGAACTTCGCATTCACAGGATTTTTTCCAAAATTCCTAGTTTTTCAGCTCTTTGCCGACTTATCACGTTCTCAGTACAAAAACGTTTTAAAAAAAGGTGTTGTTCAGAAATTTGCAAACAGCAGAAAAAACGAAAAATTCTCGAAAAATTCTGTATATGCAAGGTTTTTGAGCTAGATCTGCTTTATACTCTAAAGATTTTCGAAATGAACGGGAGCTTGACAACCGAGCCCGGCCCAGTATCCAAGAGTACATGTGAAAAGGGTGCATAGCTTCCTAGTACACATGGGATATTGTGGTACATGTGGGCTAACGAATAGCGAATTATTTTTTTACCAGCTATTTTGCATTTTGCTAAAATTTATAGGCTAGGTTTAGACGCACTATATCTCAAGATTCCATGTGCCCTCGGAACGATTGTACTCTCGGAACTTGATGTACCCTTGATGTACCCTTTTTCGATGTACCCTTGGATCATGGGCCCCAAACCCCAGACTGCTAACAATTTCAAAAATAAACGGACTAGTACCCCATACTTGTAATCCATAAGTTAATGTTTCAGACTCTGGCAACACTCAGCTTCCCAAAGCGCGAATGCTCGGTTCAAGGAGGCGACCGACTATTCGTCTTTCTTTTCAGTAGTCTTATGGACTATGTACCAGACGTACCGCATTACTTCATCGTGGACGCTGGTTACTACCACAGTGTTCTATTCTGTCTGCACAACTTGTACAATCTGGATTACCGTGATAGATTGCGAATGGATGCGATAGACGCAAACTGGAAAGAAAAGTAAGATTTCAAGTTTTCTTTGTCGACTTTCTCAAGCTGTGATTTGATTTCAGAATTACGGTAACCACGGACTGGCACTTCGTGACTTCCCAAAATCTCAAACACGTTTTTGATAAGGCTTACAAACGTGGGGAATTCCTGCGCGCCAGAAGATTCAGACGACTGCAAAGTACTGTCTGTGAGAATGGGTAAGAGCATTTCTTTTAATCCTTTATTCATACAGTTCGATTTCCAGAAAAATACTTATCCATCTTCGTGGGCACCTAAGAGATGTTGATCTCCCACTAGTCATGCCACATCTGTACGACGAAGTGATCTTCGCCGGTATGAGCTTATCACAGTTGTTGTTGATTTGAATTTTGAGTTATTTCAGAGGAATTGTACACTACAGCCTTCAACACCCCATTTATGATATCTTTCACTAAAATTCCATTACCCGGAACAACGGTTCTTCGTAGTGATCCTCCAACGAGACGTGCTGAAAATGATGACGATTCGAGTGATGATGATTCGAGTGATGACAATGAAAGTGATAATGAGGACAGTGAGAATGAAGAGGAGGAGAATCAATCAGATGATGATAGTGATAGTACTAATGAGGACAGTGAACATGAAGAGGAGGAGCATCAATCAGATGATGATGGTGATATTGCTAATGAGGATAGTGAAATTGAAGATGATGAAAATGAAGAAGACGGCGACAATGAGGAAAACCAACCGGACCATGGTGATGATGATGATGATAGGCATGAAAGCAGTGAGGATAGCGGAGTGGATGAACAAGAAGTGCTTATTCTGGACGTCAACCATGCTGTCGTTGGCCGAGATGGAGAAATCGTTGTGAATTATCCAAGAATGGCGAGAGAACAGGAAGAGAGACTACGCCAAGAATTCAACGATCCCGAGGAAGATAGAGTTTCTCCTGAATCTGACGAAGATGAGAATGGGAGGAATCCAAGCTGGAGATGGCTTTATGCGAGATATAATATGGACTCAGATGTGACTGAGGCACTTGACGCCGCTCGATTGAGAAGATGGCGTCAGGCATTTTCGCATAACGATGGAAGCATTGCTCAGTTGAACTTGGTCGATGGAGTTCTTCACATCCGTGAAGTTGAAGTGGTGGTTCACGTCTTCTTGTGTTCCATTCTAGGTCTTACATTATGTCCGGAGATTTACGAACGTAATTGAACCGAATACGCTCGTTTTCTCTATTCCATCCTAAATTTTTCTGTTCTTTTTTACTCTCCATCTCGCGCGCAAGCGCTCACACAAACAAACACGTTGCAATTGATTGATTTTTTTCTATTTGAACTGAACTGTCCAGTTTTTTTCACACCTTTTATTTTTCGCCCCCTACGAAATCACATTTTTGTGTATTTCAATCAATATCACACCCCCCCCCCCCAAATCAAAGTTGTACTGCTTGAATAAAAGTTATAAAATAATAGTAGGCGCTTAATTTTTCCTTTTCTTTTCTCCCAATGGTTGATTTATCCATTCAATTCTTACCTAATTTTATTTCGGGAGCATGCAATAATTTTATCTGATTTTCTAGAAAAACCATGTCTGTCGCCTGGGATGTGCAAAACGGTGAGATCGACGCTGTCAAGAAATCGGTCAACGCTGGAAACGTCCACGAAGTGTACAACGGTCGTACTGCTGTTCAAATCGCCGCCGATTATGGACAGACCGCTGTGATTGACTATTTGATCAGCATTGGGGCTAACATCCAGGTTTGTATATTAGTAGATTTCAAATTGTAGTTGTTGGTTTTAGGAGAAGGACAAGTACGGGATCACTCCATTGTTGTCGGCTGTCTGGGAGGGTCATCATGATGCTGTCAAATTGCTTCTTGAGCACGTGAGTTTTTGAGAGTATATTTTTTGAGAGCGTGTTGCAAATTTTAGAGGTACATGCTTTGAAGCGGAGTAGTGTCATAGCCAGCTGGGTAGTCGCCAACTAAGTCGCTAACTACGTAGAGTTGTAGCTAACTGAGCCGAGCAGCGCTTTTGCTAATTTAGTAGCGCCGTCGCTTACTATGTAGCGCTATCAATAACTAAACAGCGCTATCGCTAACTGAGTAGTGTTATCGCTAACTGAATAACACTCTCGCTGACGGAGTAGCGCTTTTGATAATTGAGCAGCGAGCTTCAGGAGCTTTCCAGCGATTCTGTGTCTCAACCGAAAATGATTTCAGAACCTTTTTGGATCTAAACACTCTTAAACCTCACCCAGGCAATCCAAAATGACTTCTTTTCAGGGTGCTGATCGCTCGATCTTTGCTCCAGACGGCACTGCTCTCATCGACTGCACCGAGGAAGAATCGATTCGTGACCTCCTCAAACAATAGGACCAATACTTCAATAACCACCTTCTTCATTGCATAATTATTCCACTTCCATGCTTAATGTATATTTATTCCTCAATCTCTCCGACGCGGCATTTTTAATACTTTTTCTCTCTCTTCCCTCTCATTCCCGTTTGGATTATTTTCACATTTTCCTCCCCCCAGTTCTCCGTATTCTCGCTTCCCTAGCGCGGTTGTGATGTGTTTAAGTGTCAATCATCGATTCATCATCGTCGATCCTAGTCAACCCGTTCAATTTCTTGTCACATATTTGCTTCCGATGCACTGCTACTTTTCAGTATTTTTCCTCCGTGTTCCAATCACTCGGTTCCGCTTGTTTTTGCAGCTTTACTCTCTTTCTTTTGTCGCTTTATCTGCTTTTCCCCTTTATCACTATCATGCTTGTGAAAATAATAAAGCTGTTTGCTTCCAGAAAGCGGATTAGTTTTGATTTTTTAATACGTCAAACAGTCGTCAACGTTGTACTTGAACCTGCGATTATTGTTCTTTTGCAAATTATCGAAAACATATGCCAGAACTGAAGGATAAAAATCGAATGCTCAGCTATGACTACGATAGTCACAAGCACCTCCTTTACTGGCCAGAGTCCAATAGATATAAGGTGAGATTTTATGTTTTTGTTTTAATTTTTAGACTGAAAATTTAGTAATTTTGTTTTTGTGCAAGTCAAAATACTGGAGTCTTCTAGGCCATTTCCTCTGGGCCACGACCTTCTCGTGAAAGAAAATTACCTGAAATCTCATGCGCCTTTAGTAATATTACATTAATAGCGTGAAAATACATTTTACAAGCTTTATGAAGCTGAAAAAAGCTTTTTACGAGCTCAAGATTACATTCACATAGTTTTCTGCAAGGGTCTCACTCGGAGGACCTAGCAGAAGTTACCTTGGAAACTACTGCATTTTCGACTGCTACCGCTGCTGCCAATTGCCAATTTTGCTTCGTTCTGCATTAGTAAAAACCGGCAAATAGCATAAAATTGGGAATTTCAGACTACAAAACCAGAAACTCGTGGAACTATGCAGTACACAATGCCAGGAATAAAAGAAGAATTCATCAGAAGTCCCATTGATCATCGGTATCAAGAAACATTTACAAAATTCTTCCCCTCTTATGACCTTGACCTGAACCAGAAAGGATTGATTTGGTTTATTGTGAGTTCTTCATCTTAAACATAATTTGAACCAAAATGGTATTTTTCAGAAGAAAGGAGTACTAGAAGGAGCGCTCAATGGAACATCTGACATGCTAGCTTGGCTTGGACAGGGGAAAGATAAAGCTGGAAGACCTTCAGAAATCACGCAAGTCACTATGGAGTTGTGGACTCTTCGCTTCCAATTATTGCTCAATTTACGAATGCATGCGCAGTTGTTAGCTGAGTTGGCGGCGTTTGAAGACCTAGATGCACCCGATTTGTTCTATCAGTACAAATCTGCAGACAAGACAGGTAACTTTTTTCTTATCAATTGACCTACATACATTCTTTATTTGCAGGTAGTCTGGTTCCGTTTTCACTACGAATCATTCACGCCGAGGCTCTCCGATTTTCACCGTTTCCGTGGCATAGTATGATAAGAATCGAAGCACTTCAGTCGCAAGTTGAACAGGTCAGCGAAGACATCAACAACACTTCACGATAGGTTGATTTTCAGATTGTCAACATTTTTCGGATGCAAAACGCGCCTGCCAGTCAAATTGAAGATTGGGAAAAACGATTGCAATGTGTCAAGTACTTGTTCGTACGAGTACTTCACGAACTAGGGGTATGATTGAATACTCGAGACGGAGGTTTTTATTGAAAGGCTTTCAGGAGTACAAAATTGCTATCAAAACGTTGGACAAAGCACGTCAAGAGACGAAGAATCAAGAGGAGAAGGTGGTTTTGACTCGAGCACTGATGAGAATGGCGATGCAAGCCGGGGATGAGAAGGCTATGCATTATTTCGCTGAGAAAGCAAGTCATTTGTCTAATGGGACTAATTTGATGATTGTGCATAAGTGAGTATTGGACGAAAACTTGAGAAACACAGTGCCGGCCAAGAAACGTTTAGTTTTGTAAAATTGAACGTTTAGTTTTGTAAAATCGGCAAATAGCGGGAAAACTACTGATTTCCAAAAACTATGTGAATCTTGAAAGCCCAGCTCCTGACTCCTGAAAATGGTCAAAAATCAACTGAAAAATACGTTTTAGTCTATCTCATTAACTGGAACTGTAGCGGAAAAATATTCCAGAGCCATGAGAAGTATTTTCTTGGGATCAAACAATCACGCACAAGATTACATAGGAAGAATAAAAGAGAATGAGGATCAAACGCCACAATTCCTGAATACAAAATCGATTATTCAACTGTATACAGGAAGAGCGAGAGATGCTGTGGAGACAATCAGTATGATCCGACCGGTGAGTTGCATGCTTGTTTTGCCGAAAATTTTGAATAGTACAAACAACTTGGGGTCGCTGGGGGCACATACCAATTTAGGGGTACAAAATTCTTAATTCGGGGGGTAGAAAAGACCTTTAAAATGTAGTACCATCCGAGATGAGGGTTTTTAACCGCGTAATCGCTGTAATTTTTGAATTGTGTGCCAATTTTTTGCCTACTTGCAACGAGCCGGCTTACTGAATTGACCTTTTGAAATAAATCTGCTACTGTAAAAACAACGTGCCGACCGTAATTTCCAGAAGGATTTTTTTTGGAATTTTCCAGCAATGCGTGTTAAACAAAAGAGAATTTTTAGCGGTCCAGACTAAATGTCAAAATCGAATAAAACGAACTTTTATAGCATCTTGAAAATTTTATCAAATTCGATTTCATTATTTGTTGCTATCGTAAATTTCAAGTTTTTCCCAAAATTGTTCGGTGATCCTAATCTTTAAAAAATCTCGAATCTCATTCAAACTTGTTCCAGATTGTGCCTGGTCCCACCACCACAAACCTGAAAACTATTGCTGAACTATGCTATTCCACAGCCGCAAAGGATGAACTTCTCATTAGATAACAATATTCCCAAACTGTCTAATCATGGTTTTCGGTGCTTTTTAATAATCAAAATCTAGTCTAATCCTCCACCACTGGTCTTATCGGTGCCAGCAAGGGTTGTGATGGTCGTAATTACTAATGTGTGCTAAACTTTTCTTTGTCATAATTGTTTATCGTATTTAATAATTTATTTTTATGTGTCAAATGAAACATTTTATCGCAGTAAATTATCAAGAAAACTTATGTAGGCAATTGAAAAACGGAGGATTTCAATCTTTGAGAGTTTTTTCTCCACGGGGAGTGTTGGAAGCAAAGCTCGCAGTTGAGAGAATGCCAAGTTAAATGATTCGACACGAATTCTGAAATTATTTGTCTTGAAAAAGTATAAATGTGAGAAAAAAATTTTCTAGCTTACCGTTCTCTAGTAGCATGCAAATTACGATATTTTGGAGTAGCGCGTCTTCTTTTCCGTCTCTCCGCTTTTGATAGCTTACGGTATTCTTCAGAGGTGGTGTCTAATCCTCCATCTTCCATTAGCATGGTTTTTTGAGAAATAATATTAGGACACCAACAGCTAAGAGCTCAAATCTTACGGAAGCTCACAAAATGATAGATTGTCTTTTCTTGAAGTGAAAATGAATTAGATCCTGAATCTAGAGGGGAAGGGCGATGTGCAATTTTATTGCTCATAACACTAATTGAGTTGGCCCATGTCCATATGGGTCTCTTTTTTTCGCGCATTTGCCGCCGCTGCCACTAGGGGATTACCTATTTTGAATGGTGGTCGGAAGACATTGTAATACGATTTTATTACGAGAAAAGACAAAAGAAACAATAAGATGAGATTTTATATTACTCGTACGATGACACGGGTGAATTTTCTGAGGATTCGAGATTGGAATAATTTTAGGAATTCGGACTTTGGGCTTCTAAAGAAGAAGCTCAGTACTGGAACGCTGTATTTTCATATGTAGCCACCGAGTTGGACCGTTTCATCCGTTTCATCACAGCATTTCCGTTCTCATTGATGCTGTTAGCAGTTTTCGGAGCATCTCCATTGTGATTATGTATACCATTTTGGATCACTTGGTGCACCTTCATCTCCATCTGCTCTTTTTCTTTTTTAGCTGCTTTTCGAGCTTTTCTTCTGCAAAAAAAAACTAACGTTTTAGGAAGTACCGTAGTTCCAATATAAACCTACAGTACACGTGCAATTTGAGCTCAGTTATCTGGGTTACATAAGAGATATCAAAAATGTATCAACAAAAAAACTATTGGTCTGATTGATAATGATACTGATAAAACGATAAAATTATCAGCTAAAATTACTTTGATATCTTTCGAAAGAACCAAGATAATTGAACAAAGGGCACGGTAATACAAATTTGGCTCACTTGTAGTAATAATATTCGAATGCAAGTGTGATAATAGAAAGTGCGATTCCAGCCAGGATAACAATAAATACTCCTCCAATATTTTGAATGGAAATGCCATCTGATTCATCAGACGAATCGGGACAGTTGACTTTGTTGGGATTATCGGTCCACCATTTCTCTTTCAATGTTTCCAATCGCCTTTGGTTGAGGAGCATCAGAATTCTGAATTTTTTCCAAATTAAATTTATTTTCAACATTTTTCAACTTACGCGCTAGAAATCTTGTCTTTCAAAATATGTCCACTTTGTACTGCAATTGCATATGGTTTTCGTGAAAATTCCGTTCCCACTTGTTGAAGTTTGCAGTTGGTTAGAGCCGCGTATTTAATTTCCGTGGCATCCCCTATGAACGCAAATCCATCCACCGAGTTTAAAACGCGGTCCACTGCGGCATCCATATCTGGAGGCAGTTTCGACTCTTGCATGTATCTCCACATATTGGTGAACTTGTCAGATACTGGGTAATCCCAAACAGCCAATTTCGCTCGATCCCGTGGAGACATACTTTCGTTCAGAGACATTTCTTTCCACATGCTGAAAACGAACTAGAAATTTGGGATTTAAGACACCGTAGCTCACTTATAAAACGTCTCCTCGATTTCCGCCATTCTTCTGAAATACGTTTCAGACGCGCTCCCTTTTATTGGTGCGTATTCGATTTTGTATTGTTTGGCTAGATCGTCCAAGGAGCTGAAAATAATTTATTTGTATATTTTTACCTGTTTATACTGATTGTGGGATACCTAATAGGTTGTTCTAGACGTGAAACGGTCAGGAAAGCAGCCAAGTTAGCAGTATAGGATGCGATTATGATGAAACCAAAAAGCCACCAAGTCGCAGCTACAAGCCGCCCGGAAATATTTTTTGGAGCTTCACCGCCACCTGAATGGTCAAATTTTTTATCAGATGTTCTACCTCCATCTAACCTTGTGGTGTCAACGACGTCATACAAAACCAGAGACACTCTTTCAAGCTAAACTGTCTTTTCTCAATGTCATTTTGGTATCTGAAAACAATAAAAAACACAAATCACAAGTTCTTTAAGTGAACCTCACCTCTCTTGGTTATTTGTGAACGAGTAGGGACTAAAACGATCAAATATCCATAGCAAAACACTGGTGAACAAATACGCGGCCACAATACACAGCCAGACGGGCCATTCCAGAACTTTCATAAATTTAAAAAGCGAATACTCAACATCAGCCTTCTTCATAAGGATCGTGGTACCAACTAAGTCATAGTATGGAACTGTGAAATCCACGTCATTCTCTCGCTCAGCCATTACACTCAACGGCGCCAACGCGATGTCGGCTGAACCAGAAACTAGCGCCCCAATAAGCCCATTCCAATTTCCATTGTCATCCATGGTACCAAAACTTCCATCTTCAACTTCATAGATGGTATAAGTGAAGTTCACTTCCACTTGGATCATGTTGATCAGGTCAATACAGTAACCCTCATAAGGAGTGTTGGGATCACCGGTTCTTTGTACGAATGGTGGTTGCTAAAAGATTATTTTGAAACCTTTTGAAATAGTGTACATTCAGACTTACAATCAGAGTGACCACCCTAAATATATTCAAATTTCGGACGTCTACTTGTAACGTCCCGTACATGACGGATAGTTTGGAGAGGGGTGTCCAAACTCCGACTTCTTTGTTGAACAGGGCATCCTCGTGTTCTCGGTTTCTATCAATTTTGTAGATTCTCACTTGTACATCCTAGAATTTTAAGAATTACAGTTTTTCCGTGGATTTTTGATCATTTCGCCCGTTTTCAGAGAGCTGGAGCCCGGCTATCAAGTTTCCAATCACTTTCAAAATTTTGGAGGATGTAAAAGAAACCAAGATTGAAATTGCTGCATTCATAGAATTTTTGAAAAATCCTAATTTTTCGACATTTCTTTTCATATTATTTTCGGCACAAAACGAAGAATACCAATGGACGACCAAGCTCCAGACTCCTGACATGGTCGAAATGTCAACGAAAAAAAAACGTTTTTGTATATCTCATAGGCGGATACCATAGTCATTCTTATGATGACTTTTGTACCTGGAAAAACACATTATTCCCTGTCTCCGAGTAATTTCCATATTCATGAGCCGGATCGCCCAAAATCACTTCTCTCACTGTAGTCGTGATATTTGGCTCGGATGGTCCCGCTTCACAAGTGAACGTTGGAAGAACATCAAATGTTGCATTCATCTGTTTTATGGTCTCAAATGCATATCCCATTACATTCATATAGAATGCAACATTAAGCTGCAAAAAAGTCACGTGGGTTCTTCCTCCAAAAAAAAATTTGAAAGTTTACCGAGTCCCATCCATTAATCGAGTAATCCAATTCTAATCCAATTTCGTTTCTGAACAAATAGTCGTCCAAATCTCGAATTTCCATTATTTTGCCGACTGGAAACGGGCGCAACCAAAACATAAACGCCGACTCGCAACTGTCGCATTTGAACGCGGTAATGTCCTGAAAACTGGAAAATGAGAAAGAAAAGCTGAATATTCGAGAGCTGAACCTTTGTAAGCACATAAATGTTAAAAATCCGTTGTTCGATGTAGTCAGATGACTGAATATTCAAAATTTTAGATTTTGGAAAAAAAGGGGGCGCTACCTCCAATGTGAATCTCTCCACATTTTCAGTCTTTGCAACTAAAATCAAAGAATTGACAGCTTGCATTCTGAGTCGTGTGATTTGAGCTCTCATTTTGAGCACTGTAGTTTCCATTTGCATGAATCGAACACCGGGTAAAACAGAAAATGCTCCTTGCCATGCAGTGAAATCAGCAGCTGAAAATTAAGTTCTGGGATAAGAGAAGTACAAAGTGTTGAAAGTTTTTAAAAGAACTTTTTTTTTATTTCAATATTTTTTAAAAATTCAACGAAATTAATGCGTTTATTGATACTTTTTCGAGCCAAGTCTGGCGTTTTTGGATCTATTTCGGCTTCAAGTGATATACCATAATCACTTTGACAGAAGGCTACACTATACTTCCATTTGAGCTCAATTATCTCAATTGCTATGAAAAATAAGAAAAATTCTCATTAGGTAAAATGTTTGTCATATTATCACTAACATTATATCAGTTGACATATTTTGATCCCTCTTATGGAAATTGAGATGATTGAACTCAAAGTGCAAGTAGTGCAGCCTTCATGTCTGCGAGCGGTATGTTGTTCAAAACAGAAAAAAAGCGAAAATGCTAGAAATGGTACGGAAGTGAGAGCTGTGCTCCTTTCACACCACTTATCTGGATTCTATGGATGTTTTTGATTGTAAATTACAAAATCAAGCTCTAGTTTTGTTTAGTATATGAAACTTTCAGAGAAATTGAAATTATGCAGTTATAAATTACCGGACTCCTTTTCTAGGACTGAAAACTTACGAAATATATTATCATAGAGCACTGTGCTGTTTGGCGTAATACTTAAATCCGCGAAAATATCGGTTATCACATTTTGAAAAACCAACGTAGACAAAACCATAGTCGTGTAGGATGGTGATGAAATTGTTTGAAGAGTTGTAGTTTCTGCAAAAAAGTACTTTCTTTCAATTTTTTAAAACTAGACCCTTCTGACCATTGAAATTAAGAGGCAGTGCCCAGTAATTGAGATCCACTTGAATCGTTGGCACTTGTGATATTCGTGCCAGTTCAGCGACTAAACCCATCGACCGCGACGAGCGGCACACGCTTATGACAAAACTGACATTCTGCATTTTTGAGCAAACTGAAAGAAAAAGGATGATGGTGACAGATTTGAAATATTGGTTCTGGGTCACTTACGACTGTTAATGTCTGATGTTTCATTAAAATCGAAGCGGTCTAGAGTAATGGAGTCTACAGGGAATTTATCCATGAAATACATTTTACTAATGTTCAGATGACGAAGGGCAGATTTTGCAAATGTATCATTTTTGTCCAATGTGACTACTGGAAAAAGTTGTTGACATTAAACTAGTTCATTTTTCTGAGATTTTCTTACAAATATTTTGGGATTGAACATCTCTGATTTCGAATATCATAAAAAGTAGGAGTACAAAAAAATAATATATTAAAATTCGGAATTCTCTGGAACAACGGTTAGGGGACATTTATGAAAGGATTGAAAAGGGAAATAATTTTGATGTGAATGCTCGGAGGTAAAATGCAGAAAAAGGGAAGATATCGGATTTCGCGCTCAGGGTTCAGGTAACTCTAGAATAGGCTCTTCAGAATGCATAATCTCTCCCAAGGGGGGGGGGTTGGATGGTTTGGTTCATAGCCCTCATTTCATTATTTACGATTAAAAGCAAAGGAGGGAGAGATGTAAGATGAGGTTCCATCCGGTCACAGGATAGAGAAGGAACATTAAATGTTTCGTAAGTGGCATTATGTGAGACAATGTGATTTTTTCTAGTAATCAAAAAGTGGAGTATGGTTTTTGACCAGCGGCAATGAACAGATTGTGGCCTAAAATGTATTCAAAGGCAGGTTGTAGGCCTTGCGGCAAAGACAACCGAAGTTTATTGAATAAATGCATGAGCCTTCGATACCGTATCTCCGAACCGGTTTGCTTCAACCCATTTTTAGATGTTTTTCAGTTCAGAAAGAAATTCAGTTGTTTTTTTTTGTGAAAACCTTGAACAAATCCACAAAAACGAGCAAATGTCTGAGAGAAATAAGCAAAAAATTCGAGATACTTCGAGATATCAAAGGCGCATGCATTCAATAAAAAATATCTTGGGCAGTCCTTGCTGCATTACCTTCAATGCGCTTTTAAACAATTGTTTGACCGAAGGGGCACTGCCGCTAGACAAGAATAGAAGTTGAGATCAAAAATAGGAAGGAAATATCATAAAACAGCAAAAATTCAAATCTTTGAAGTGATTGATTGGCGTGGGGTACGGTTGGAGCCGATCGAATGATTTTCGATGCCAGCATCAGAAACAGGTGTGTACGATAGTTGTCCCTTCTTCTTGAGTTCATCTTCCGCCTCGCTTGTCGGCGATTTTCTGCCAGATTTCTGAAATTTTCAAACTTCAATTTCTGCTAAAACTTTTCATAAATTTACCCCTGGAAAAATGAGATCATCATCTTCATCATCCTCATTGACCGAATCATCTTGCCGACTTTCACAATTTCTAGGAGATGGTATTCGCGGTGGACCATGTCTAGAGACTACAAAGAACGTTTGGATGGTTTGGTCGTCCTGTAAAAATTTAAAATTGTTATATGGCAACACGTCTCGAGCTACTCGAGACGAGCGAACCTTAATTTCAATCTCATCCCTCATCTCAAACTGATAGAGGCCGGGATCCGATTCTTCGATTTTGTTGTGCGTTGTCTCGCTGACCAGAATTTTCATTGGCTGAAATCCAACTTTTCGATATTCTGACTACCCATTTTTGACAATTTCTGACTCACACTTGAACTCTGCTCCATCTTATTTGCCACATACACGGTTTCCCCAAAAAGACAATATCTGGGCATGCTCAACCCTACCACACCAGCCACCACAGCTCCGGAATGAACACCGGCGCGGATATCAATACGTGGAACTTTTGCATTCATGTTGACCATTTTTGCAGCCTCAATTAGGAATTGCGAGGCACAATCCAAAATGAACTCGGCATCGTGCTCGGTTTTTGTCGGTGCCCCGCTGACGACCATATAAGCGTCTCCTATAGTTTCAACTTTGTACACTCCGTGGTCATCAATGATTTTGTCAAAATTGGTATAGATCACTTTTAGGAACTCAATGACTTCCAGCGGTGTCAGTGAGCTGCACATTTTAGTGAATTCTACAATGTCGGTGAAAAGAATGGTCACTGAATCAAATCTCTGAAAAGTCTCAAAATAGTATCAGTTCCCCGACAGCACAGGAAACCTCGCAACATGCCACAGCGCTCTCGCCATTCCTTAACTGATTAGCCACACTTTTTGGCAACATTTGATAAAGCAGTTTGTCGGTTCGCCGACGCTCTTTCTTCAGGCGATTCATATTCTCTCTCATGTTACGACTTTTTTGCGCTTCCTAAATTGACACATAAAATGACACGAAAGAACTTTGACCCTTGTTTTACCTGGTGCAAAAGTAGTTTGAGTTCTGCAGCTTGTTGAGTGCTGGCCAGCACCAGATCTCGACTCGAGTCGTGCAGTGCGAAATCGTTGATAAACAGACCGGACTTGTACATTTGTGGCAAGTGACTCATGCTGAAATAGGGGTTCTGGAAATTTACAGGAAAATAGAATGGCACTAACACAGGAATGCCAACATAGCAAATGCTCTCCCATTCTTCCATATAGAACATTTGGCCTTTGAGGGACAGGAATTTTTCGCGCTCCTGGTCTCCCATTCTATGACGTTCCTCAGTCACTGAAAATTTTAGAATTTTGTTAGAATTGGATTGTGAGCATTTTGAAGCTACAGTACTGAAATAATGTTGACATTTTGAGTGAAAAATAGTCCAGTTATAGCCCTAATTAAGAATTTTGCGATTTTTTTGAAAATTCTGGAGTGTACCAAACAGAAACATAGCTTTAATTTTGCAGTTGACAACTTATTCGTACAAATTCATTAGAACGAGATGAATCGCTTGAAAGTGGCACAACGCTAAAATCAATGCAGTTTCTAGAAGTCTTGCCGTTCGGTTGGTTTGAAGCGGTATACCTACAATAAAAAACCTTTTAAATTTGAGTTGTTTTGCTCGGTTCCGGACAGTGATAAAAAAGAGTTGTCAACTAATAAATTGTTCATCATGATACATATCAAAAGTGTTTTGTCAGTGAACAATTTTTTGATATATCTTACAGAAACCGTTATAAATTCACTCAAACTTGACAGTGATGCGTGCTTCTTTTGGTTGTTCGGTATCTCCCCTAAAATGAATTTTTCGAAAAAGTTGTCAACTACAAAATGGAATCTCTATTTTTGATTATTAAACCTTAAAATTTTTCAGCTCCATCTAAAAAATCTACTTAATTTTGAGGCACCATTGTCAACGAATATAATGAAAATTAGAAAATTTTGACCGGTGCTGTAATTCCATCTACTTTCAGTTCTCACTTTGATCGGTATCTGTTGTCTTGTACACTAAAATTCCATCCTCATCTTCTTGAATCGGTTCACATGAGATTAACTCAAAAATATTGTTTGAATGTAGCATGATCTGAAATTCACACTCTCCACATTTTTTGCAGCACCAAATTCTCATGCAGAATACTCGACCACGTTTTTCTATTCCCGATAGAAACACATGCAAACTATTCTTCCTAAAGGGTGTTTCCGGTTTTCATAGAGAAGACGGTATCTCGCAACGGACGGGCAAACCGACGACTTTTCTAAGATACCGGCGCACCCACACCCTATATTTCACAAAACACAATCACACCTCTCCAAGATACCTCTTCCCAACGGAATCTGATGAAAGGTCTCATCAGAAGAAACGTTTGATTGATCTTCTTCCCAACGACACCGGCCATCACTCGTAGGAGACCGATTCCAATGTTTCTGCAAAGGTCCCTCATACCTTTGAAATTGTTTTATAAAGTGTAAAAGCGAGGAGAAAGCCCGCGGACCGGCGGTCTGTCACTGCTCAAACAACCTCTCCCACCGTTCCTAATTGATTTATTTAGTTCTGCACCTTTCCCTTCCTTCCATTTTCAATATTAAAACCGGCGGCACTTTCAAACATTTTTTTTAGGAAAGAATGCAAAGAAAAAAAAACATCGCGGAGGCGGATTTAAACTAGGTGTATGTGTTTTTTTTCTGTCTCTATAAACTCGCTGTCTTTTCCAAACCTTATTCGCATTCCGCGATTGAAGACGATGATGAATGGGAAAATGTCGAAAAAGATGTCGGATGTGATCTTCACCTTCTCGAGAATCGAATCGTTTAGATTACGGTATGCGGTATTCTGAACCGATGGGAATTGGGAAAAGATGTAAACAAGAAGATACCTGTCTGTTGAAATCAAGATTGTTGAAATGCAAACGCATAATGACATGTTCTAAATTCATGTCATGCTCGATATCCAACAACTCGATGACGACTTCCGTTTGGAATAGTTCTTGGGCAATGTTGCGAATTTGACCTTGCACGTAATGCATAAATCCACGGCGTTTACTTCTGAAGAGATGAATTCGAACTACCAGAAAATTTCAAAGTTTTTACAGGAAATTTTGGGATTGATTTAATAAAATTTTAACATTTTTCGAACCCTGAAAAAAATAATTACAATAATAAAAACCCAAACTACCGTGTTCCTGTAATAGGAGCCCATCCAAATTGTCAACTTCAAGATCATTTATCTCAGTCTCTGTGAAAAATAACAAAATTTTGCTAACAGTTAAATTACATAATAACACCCACATTTTATCAGTTTACAAAACTTTGATATCTTACACCGGAACTGATATATAAGAGCTCAAAGTTAAGGGTTTGGATGGGCTTCCATTAGAGGAAATAGGGTATCCTTCGAGCCTTATTATCTCGGTTTTCCCAACAGATGTCGTAAAGAGGTCAACTGATAAAACTGTCATCGAATTATCATTAACATTTTATCAGTTTACCAATTTTTGATATCTTCCATGGCAACTGAGATAATTGAGCTCAAAGTGTTTTGATAGCTGGGGAGTTTGAATAATAAATGCAAATGTTTCACATTTGTGTTTCTCTGTAAGCTTCCGCTAATCTTATAAGTTTTACTGTTGCAGACACATCTATATCATACACTAGAATTCCAGCTCGAAAATTCCAAAAATTCATAATCCCACATTCCTGTTACCCTATTTCAAATACCTAGATTCCTACCTATGCCCAAACCTTTTTTCTCAGATATTTCCATCCGATAACTTTTTGGGGTACCTAGTTCCCATACATCAAATTCTCTCACATCCTTCGCCTTCCCTTTATTCTCATTGAAATTTAATAGATCTTTCAACGACGTAATTTGGTGGGAAGCCGACGTTGTAATGGTATTCATGACATATTTCCATCCCCTTCGCTCTCTCTTCTACTAGGAATCAAAAGTAATGGGTTCGTATTATATGTCATTGGAGGGCCCCCCGTTTTTGCCAGACTCTCTTAGAAATTTCATCACTCCGATTTGAGGTCAGACGCCACATGTGGATTCTGTCATTGTCTCCTGAAACATACATATGTCCGCCACTACTCTAGTGGCACACACATACACAGTCTAAAGTTCCTAGGAACTAAGGTTTACCCGCAGACACACACGCGACCAGGAACATTTCGGTCTGTCAGAACCCCATCAAACATTTGCGAACAATCGTCAAGAGTGCGGGCGAGAAAACAGTCTTTTCTCATTCTCACACCACATACACTCTGTTTGAAAATCTTCAAGTTGCAACATTTTGACACAAAGGGCGGAAACCGAGAGCGGGGTAGCGCGAGAAATTTGGTGAACAAATAAGACCCCCTACAAGCACCAAACTACAAGTCGATCTTTGAACTATTATGTCCCGCACAGTTTCTATTCCTTCATATTCCCTCGAATTCGAGAAAAAGAAGAAAAAGAAAATATGGATAAACACTACCCCTAAATGTTTTGTTGCTTCCCCGTTTGTGCCTTTAAACCAGTTATTATGAGTTGTCATCTTTCTTCTTTTCCCCTCAACTAACCTATAGTGAAGTGTCAAACCGGTACGGCTTTCGTGTTCGCAGTAGAATGATGGGGGTTTGAGTTTGGGAAACGTAAACCGCAGGTATTCATGCAAATTGTCCAATCCGTTTAGGAATTGCGGAAATGTGCGGCCGAGGACTCGCAAGACCTGTTGGAAAAACGAATTATGGTGAAAGTTACAGTAACCTGACACTGAAGTTTTAGTCTGTATCACTAATTTTCTGATTTTTCAAACTACAAATGATGTGGTACCAAATAACCGTATCTCCTATAATATAAGCGCACCAGAATTGTCAATGTTAAGCTCATTTATCTCGATTCTTGTGAAGGATTTCATAAATTTGTCAACTGAAAAAATATTTATCATAATAATCCCAATACTATGTCAGTTAGCAACTTTTCGATATCTTTCACAGATATAGAGATAATTGGGCTTAAATTTGACCGTTAACGTGGGCTTCTATTTGAGGAAATAGGTAAGTGCTTTGAAGCTCACCAGTTCCAGATATGGTCACTTATAAGAACCATGAACAAATTTGAAAGAACTGTTACGACTGTACTTGTTACTACAGTAAACTTTGTAACTCGATAATCGTAAAATGGCCGAAATTTCGAAACTAAAACTGAAACCACTCTAATTTTAGGACTGCGTGATTCTAGACAAACGATCAAACTTAAATGTGGCCTCATTAAACAAATTGGTATATACAAAACTGGAGTTCTGAAGTTTTGAGAACAAGTGATTCAAACAAAATACCGTAACTTTCTAATAGAAGCTCACCCTATACGTGAACTTTGAGCTCAATTATCATGGTTTCTCCAGAAGATGCCAAAAAATGCTCGACTGATAAAATACTCATTATAATATCACCAAAATTTTATTTGTTCTCAGATTTTTTATATCTGTTATAGGAACTGAGATAATTGAGCTAAAACTGTACAAAGTGTGCTCTTATAATAGAAAAAAGGTATATTTATACACCCTCAAAATTGACTCTCTTTAAAAATAAATGGTACTGTATTTAACAAAATTTGTCGTATCTACCTTATTGAACTCATATTTAGTGAGAAATTTATAGAAGCTTGTCCCAATATTACTCATCAACTCATCAACTTGATCTCCAGTGACATCGTGGCAAGCCCATATCAACTTGTGTGATAATCCCTCCGAATACTTCTTATCCATTTGAAAAGCATCATCAGTGACTCCAGAAACAAACTGAAAAAAGATCAGGAGACTTTTTTTCAGAAAGTTCTCTTCCCCCTAATAACCTTTTTTGCATCCTCCTTCTCTAAAAACCAAAACCGACCAATGTAACATGCCTATCGGTCCATAAATCATCGGAAGGGATGAAAGATAGTGGTAGTCGTACATCGAACCTCATTGGAAGGAGATTAGTCATGACATACGTCAACGGTATATCATTCCTCCGACAGTCTTATCTCCCAATTCTAATGGCCCCTTTTCTTTTTTTTGTTTATCTAATCTCCCTTCTACGACACTACTGGCTCATTACGCCACCACCGCTTTCATTCGTCTTCAGTGATTGTTATCTAACAGGAAATACGGCTGCTATCTTTCAACGCAATATAACCTATGAACCGCCAAACGAGCGGATTGTCCTTGAAAAATGGTTGGGGAGACGGATTGCACAACCTTCCCTAGTATGTTTCGACGCAGCAGCAGCAAAAAAAGATCGCGTTTTTACTTTCACGGTCATTTGGCAGAAATGATATAAGACGAGTGACCTGCAGCTTACCTTTACTTCTTGCCAAGTGGATTCACCGTACTTCTCCTTGATATAGGTTGCAATATGGTCGATTATCAAGCCGTACATGATAAGGAGGAGTGATAAGATGAAATGGGGGCGAATCTGAGATGAGCATGGGAGACACAATTTCAAATTTCCTGCGCGGTGCTAATTTGTTCCGGAACTTGCTATAGCCATGTACCATTTCCGGTGCCAACACACTTAATGGGATGGGATGGGCTCTTTGAGCAAGTTTGAAAACAACAGGCAATCTGAGAATGTGACTGAGATGTGTCTGAGGTGGAAGGATGTGATTAGAAATTTTTAAGAAGAAAAAAATATAGTATTTCAGGAAAATCTCAACTTTGACCTCAATTAGCTTGATTCAAAGGAAATATAGCAAAAATTCGTTAACTGATAAAATATTGGTGATCTTATGATGAATAATTTATCAATTGACCCCATTTTGATATCTTCCAGAGAAAATGAGATATATGGTCTTAAAGTTGACAGTTTGAAGGGGCGTTCTATTAAAGTGTTAACGGTATGTTTCGGTAATTTGACATTTACTGTATCAAAACTGATGGCATGGTTCTAAATTGTCATGTTCTGAAAAAGTTTTTCGCTGGGTTACGGTATTGTCTCTTGGGGAATTATGATGAGTTATCATCTTTTTTTTCTGGGTTACGGTAGTGTCTATCGGGGAATTTTAGTTTTGGATGGTATTCTGATAGATCAAATGTCATTTTCATCAAAGATTACGGTGTTTTTAATTTGGAATTTACCCCAAACTTTTTTGTTATTCCCATGCATACCGCATCATTAGTTTTCAGATGGTAATGTTCAGTTGTTCTCAATCCCCGCTTTGATTTCTCAGTTCTGTCCTTGATACATACGATTCCAACAAGTCGAATGCGCTGGGCGAAAAAGCGGAGGCGAAAAAAGCAATATAATATGTTGTTATAAAAAAGCTTGGTTCTCTCTTTTTCTCTGTTTTCTGAATCACCTTGAAAGTTGGTTTGTGAAAGCCAACTGTACAATAGAGGGAGAGAGACGGACACTTTTTTGTTGTTGAAAGCAATATATTGGATGAAAAGGATTATATATTTTTGGATCAACAACCTCCCGCTTTCTGGAACCCTCCTAGTCTTCCCAACCACAAATATTCATTTCCGAAAAACAAACATATTGCCTGGAAGACAAAGAAAACAGAAAAAAAGAGCCACTCGCCGTTTAAACATGTGCAACACGTCCGTCGACGGTCAAAGATTGAAAAAAAGATCTGAAGGAGTCTTAAATATATGCGCATTATTTGAACAGTGTATTCCGAAAAAATGCTTTAGAGAACGGGACCCTCTTCATATATGTTAATTAGTATACAGTCATGACCTTTTGAGACCACTCCACGAGTTGAGCACACACTGGTTTGAGCCACTTCCTGTCCCTAATCCCAGTGATCTCGTTCAATTATGTGAACGAGGAGAGACCCTATATTTGCCGAAGAATTGTACTTCACTTCACCTGACATATTAATTTTTGGGTTCAAACATAATTTATTACAAGTGCACAAGCTGATTTGAGATTAGACATGAGGTTGAAAAAAAAGAGCTGTACAGGATAAACTGAATTATTTACAAAAAGTTTTAAAAACGGGGTAGCAAATAGAAAAAGGCCTTACTAATCACATGTATTGGTTTCTGAGGTTTGGAAGCGAAATCTAAAGATTTTTATATTTGAAAAAAAACATGAATATATGAGGGGTCATTCCACGAATTGCAAAAATTTCACTTGCTCTTCGGCTTCTTCATCTTCATTTTCTGCTGGAATGGTCCACGCGTGGAAATCCACTGATTTTGCATTGTCCAGATTTTGCTCTTTTGGACAGTAGGGGCACTTGAATCGTAGATGTCTGGATCTGCATGATGATTTTATATACGATATACCACTGTCAAGTTCGAGCTCAATTATCTCAATTCTTATCCAAGATATCTAAAATCAGTCAACTTTTAAAATGTTCATAAGGTTATGATGAACAATTCATTAGTTGATTTTTTTTTAATATCTTTGACAGTAGCCTAGATAAATTGGCTCAAAGTTGACAACTATTTAGAATTGCCAATTTTTTTCAGTTCATTTTTTTGGTTCAGTTTATTTTCTCCCAATTTTCCACATTTCCCCCTTTGTTCCCCCTAAACCGTGCATTTTGGAAAACTTTTTCTAAATAGTGCCCGATGGTCAAAGAGCTGAGAGACTCAGTTAGAGAGGTGTGTGTTTTAGAGAGTGTCAGAGACGTTCTCTGCAAGTGTGTGCGTCTCTCACTCTCTTTCTCTCAGCTCTCTCATCCCCAAATACTATTTCCGCGCTCTGTGAGTGTTTTCTGTGTGCTGCTTCAAAATCTGATTGATCGATCGTACGAATACGCAATCGCGACGAGATGAAGAAAGGAGAAGAAGGGCAGAGGGGTGGGGGCACCGCCCCGGGAGCTCCGCCCACATCGGAAAACGCAGAGGCCTCGACGTAAAGCAGTCATTCAGTGTCGACGCGCTCTCCGCCGGTGTCCTCTCCCCACCTCCCCCCCCCCCCCGTCAAAACTGCTACTTTTTTGACTATTATTATTCTATGCCATCGTGATTAACGGTCGGTTTTCACCTTGATCTGAGAGCAATAACCAGAATGCTTATCTGAGATCATCGTGAAAGCTAGTTGTTACTTCACTCGGCTTTTTGTCTCAAAAAAGGAAAGTTAGTCCAATTCTTAGGTATTTCAGAATTAGAGAGCTCACCTTGGAAACCGATTCCGAACATTGATTGTCAGTCGATTGATTGCATCCTTCGAGATAACATGACCACATGTCAATCGCATCGGAGGGTTGTTACACGTACACTGCTCCTTGAGAATCGGACACGTGAACACTGAATGGCTGGCATGGAAATATGTATCAAATGGAAGTTCCCAATCCATCCAGACATCCCATTGCAGGCCGGAATCTTGGAAGTCTGTTAGTTGATTGATACCTTTGAATCCGTGTTTCAATCTGAACAATAATATTTTCAGCAGGAAATACATTTTCAGACTAACATCAAGTTCAGCGGAGCCTCTTTAGGAACGAAAAACGCTGACAATCTGGAAACCAATTTTTCCTTGTTCTTCTGATCAAACAGATTCCGATATCGTGCGTCTTCCTTCGCTGCCTGACCCATCACAAGTGCTCCTACCAATCTCTGCGATTGTCGTTGTTCCTCGCCTTCCTTCGGTACGAACGCTTTCAGTTGTTTTACAGTTCGACCATAGCTTTCGAGTCCTGGAATCATTGCAAAACTAGTTTTTTTTTTATATTATCATGACAAGAGAAGGGGGTCACAGAGATGGAGAGATAGAGAAAGATAGCACTTGAAAACAGGAAAGCAGCAAAATCAAAAGAAATGCAAATAGGAGAGTTCGAGGGAGAGTACAAAGTGCACTATATCGGATCAATGCCTTTGCATATTTTTTGGAAAATTGAGAATTTTTGGTGCGTTTTGGTATGTTACTGTATCTTCTTTGGCTTGGCTTGTCAATTTATGTCGTTTTTGAAACAGTGACTAGTGTGATATCTGTGATAAATGGCCCTAATGCCACGTAGCTGTTCTAAGTTTCTTGAAAAGTGAGAGTAATATACGGTAACTGTCAATAAGACTTACAACAACGTATTTTCAGTGGGTTTTGAGCCATTTCGACAGTGTTCAAGAGCTTCGAGCTCGGCTTCTAAGTTTCGGATCACTTTGAAAATTTTGGAGGGTGTAAAACATACCTAGATGGTAAATTTTGGATTCACATAACTTTTAGAAAACCTATAGTTTTTCAGTTATGTACGAATTTCTGAAAGACACGCTTTTTCCTCCCGTTTTTGTACTGCAAACCTGAAAAACAGGGGTCTTTCAAAAATTGGCAAATAGCTGAAAAAAGGTATTTTCGAAAAATTCTAGAAATCCAGAATTTTCAATCTAGGTCTGTTTTACACCCTTCAAAATGTTCAAAGTGATAGGAAATTTGACATCCGAGCTACAGACTCCTAAAAATGGTCAAAATAGCAAAATAAACTGAAAACTATATGTCATTGTATATTCTATTGACTATTATTGTAGGTTTTGTGGGACCAACTTTTTTTCTATCAATCTTGCCTTGGTAATCCCTTGATTTGTCTTGAATGGGTGTCAGAAATTTTTTGTGACTTTATTGCCACAAAAGGTCATACATTTCCATATCTCCCATTCTTATCTCCATTTCTGTACCCAAAAAACGTCTATTTCTATTATCAAATCTAACTCGACATATCATAATTCTTATTGTCATTGTTACGCAACTCACCCATCTCTATACACTCGATGATCATCTGAGTTTGTAACGATTTTCTTAGCGAATGCTCTTCAGCAGGCTGCGCCGATTTGATAAACTCCAGTGACGACGAAATATCTCCACCTTGTAGATCTTCAACTATCGTTTTCAATTTTTCCGGATCCGACACATTCAACGTATCAAAGTACTGTTCGAAGATGGATAACTGTAAAATATTGTGTTCTGTGCGATGAACGTTTTGATATGAACAGTTATGAATCTCCCTATCGAAACTAGACCCAATTAAAGGATTATAAACGTTTGTCCCTTATATAGATTTCAACCCATTCTCCCCATCGTTCAGGCCTGTCATATAAAGAAATGTGCCGCGCGTGAGGGGGTTCGATATTAAACTTGTTTGCCTTCTATGACCGAGGTTAAGCCGGTGGCCATGTTCTTCAATTACTGTATACAGGAGTGTACACTAGAGGGGGCGAATATTAATTTGTAAAGTGTATCGTGTCGATTGGGTGCTTCAAAAATTATTAGTACTACCACTGCTACACAACTTTCAAAAGGTTCTTGTTTAGCTACATAAATTGATTTTTGTGCTTGCGCTGTTTGCTCATTGACTAACATAAGCTGCTTCTTTAAAGAGCAGCATCTTGCATTTTTATCAGAAACATCACTTCCAAGTGTTCGCTCTTTTTACCTTTCTCATAGAATCACCAACAGAGCTGAGTCCAGTGCTCATCATATAGTCAAAAATCAACGCGAACCCCATATCCCTCCTATTCCTTTTTCTTTCCAACTCCGGCGACGGTCTGAACGGCTTCTTCGTGGGATGCTCGAACTCTGTGTTAATATATTTTCCCAATTTTAGAATGGTGTGCTGAAGGTCTCTATGATAATCGGTAGCCTCATAGACCAGCTTAGCCGCCCGCGTTGAAGTCTCCTCAATCAGTATCTGACCCATCACTGAGATTTCCCGGTCTTCCTTGGGATTGAAAAGCTCATCCTTCATCGCGGTTAAAGTGTTTTCTAATTTCTCCAGTGTTGTCACCCAACATGTGTCTATAGAGTTGGCTTTACGTTTAAAGTCTTGTGTTATCCGTTCCACTTGTTTTATAACCTCCACATTCTTATCATTTATGGAGGGCTGCTGCTGCTGGAACGTGCCTGAAAATACTTTTTTTTAACTTACGAGACTTTTTTCTCTAGTTTTTCACAATGAGTCCTCTTAAGCAACTGGCTTTCACGATGATCTCAGATGTTTTCTTCATGGAACTCTGCAGATCACGGCGAAAACCTGTCGCTAGAAGAACTTTTTATAGTTTTAATATCGAATACGGAGAGAGAGAGAGGAAGAGGAAGACGACCGCTCACCACGGAGGATGAGGCACGGAATGAATCGAGCAGTCAAATGCCTCGGGCCGGACGGAAACCCAAAAGGGGGCGGGGCTATACAGTGCCGCCCACAATCCATCCGAACTGATTCCGACGTTTTCCCATTTCTCTAGAGCCTCTCACTATCTCGTTCGGTTTTGCAGGGAGAGAAAAAAAAGAGGACGAACTAAAGTTCAAAATACGCAAAATGTTCGAAATCCTTCGATCTAACAGGTTATGCAAAAATGAGAGTTATGGAAAAAATATGAGTCAGGGTTTGAATGGAATTTGTGATTATTTATTTGCAAATTGCCACGTCAATACACGATGGATCCTAGATAGAAAGTTCAAAATCTATAAAACACCGGACCAAACACAAATAATATTTTCGGGCTTTTTGATAAAACAATTCAATTTTGGAGGCATTGAAAAATACTCCAGACATTCTCTACTGCTCTGAAAGCTTCTAACCATACTTATCAAAAAAAGTAATTCGTGTTTGTAATAGACAACTTTTCTGGAAAGTTCCATACCAAAAAGGTGCTCATTACGTTTGGTTGGATTTGTTCCAGAAATTGTAAATTCTAAAAACGAAGCTCTGTTTTGCTGAAGTATTATTTATTATTTATTTTTTGGGACTTAAAATACACAAGTGTCCATCGGGAAGTGAAAAAAATGCACGTTTCAGGAGTGCCCAGGAGCGAGGAGGAGTTAGAAGTTTTCTGTATCTCTCTGCATCCCATATCTATTTCATAATTATATCTAAAATGATCGTTTTCGACTTCAGATATAACTAGCTGCATTATGTTGTTGTGATGTGCAATAAACACTTTTTGTTTATGCATCCAATTCTATAATATTTCAGAATATAAACGAACCCGTTCTCTACTCCATCACCACATGATTAAATTACTGATGACAAACTAATAGGAAAATCTAAACAATTCGGAGTAAACCAGTGCATCCAGTTATGCATTTTTCTAAATTATTAGGGGCGAGCTTTTTGAAGATTCCTATCAATTTCGTTCTGGCTTATGAGTATTCAATGTGTGGACACTTCAGCTGGTCAAACTCCGAAACCGGTCTCTTTCTCCTTTTATCAAGAGTAGCTGCTCTATGTGCTTAGCTACATGCAATCCAAATAAGGGGAGAGTATTTGTTTGTTCCTAAATCATCTCGCCGTTCAAAGCAGAATTTGGATTCGATACAGCTTTTTCCCATAGAAGATTCTCAAAACGGAAGGTCATCTGAACGCAAAATAAATCGACAAAGAAAAGCTTTATAGCTCGTGTTTGACTTGGTAATTTTTCATTGAAGGCCACTTGTTAAGAGAGAAACTCGATGGGGCGGAATGTGAAGGCTCTTTTATGAAAAAAAAGATCCTCGACAAGGGCAAAACTTCTACGAGGGCACTCATATTAGGAGATCGGAAGATTATAATCTTATGGCAGATATTCTCTTTGATCATTCTGAGAAATCATTTAGGGAAAAGAAAGTGAGGAAAGAAGGAATTGATGGGATGGGAATGGACTCCTATATTTGAAGGATAGATTTAGTAAGAGAGATACCTGAGTTTAAAAAACAACTTCAGAAATTCAAAACCAGGTCTTAGGTAGAATAAGGATAATTTACTTTAGTTTCGTTTTTGATATTTGAATTTAAGTTTTTTCTTAAATCAAAAAGCTCACCATGTTGACGTAAGGGTTCCGTAGACGGCTTTTCTTCTTCCAACTCCACCTGAAAATCGATTTTCATGTTAATAAAACAATTTCTTGTTTTTTTTTGGAGTTCAAAAAATTACAGAGACGCTTTAAAGACCAATTTTGAATTGTTCCCAAGTAATGCCGAAAATGCAAAATTGAATTAAAAAGAAAAAATACTGCAATATCACTTGTCAAAATTAGAAAAATTCCCCTAAAAATCATGGATTCAAAAATCAGATCTCGACGATTCATAGAGAAACCTGTTTAAAGTCTTCGAATTCTCAAAATAAGAATGATTGAAAAACTTAAAACTACGTTACGACTGCGAATAATTTTTTTAAAAATTTAATAAAGGTTCGAGAAGCTTCTTCGGAGAATTTTGAAAATTTGCAATTCATTTTTCAAAATTGTTTCATAATAGTTAAAATCTCGGTTCAGTCATTCGAACAAAGTTTTTGACTTCCTTTGGCTTTACCCTAATTCAAGATTAATCCCTTTCAAATATTATCTTACGCTCGTAAACAAAAAATAAGAGTTTTTCCTGGACTAACCTCCTCGACCAGGAACCCCGTCCCGGGTTTTGTGTCGTCCTCCAATGTTGCCAATTTTTATGAGTTTCCCGCAATAATAAAATCTGAAACTTTCCAAATTTCAATATTTTCCAAATCATTATATGCAAACCTATGATTAAAAAATGTTAAATCCAGGATTGAAAAATGTCTTTATGCACCAAGAAACCTCCAATTCATAATTGCAGGGCGTGCCCGAGAATCGCTCGTTTTGCGTTCTGAAAAATGGGAGATGTGTGTGGGTCCAGAATGTGAAACAAAATGAAACGGGTCCGTAGGAAATGCTAGGGGGGGGGGGGGGCTATTTTCAACGCAGTAATAGGAGAAAGAAGCATAAAGAAGAAGAGAACGAGAGAATCGATAAGCAAAGGGAGAGAGCGTTGAAGAAAAAGAAGAGCAGAAGCGCTCCTAGTATGTCACATTTGAAAATGGAAATCGTAAAAACGCCAACTTCTCCTTCTAGAACTTGTCGCTTTTTTTTTCTTCACCTGATCCTTTCGGAGAAATTGTCCGAACTGCCAAAACAGTCTCCTTCTCGGGTCTATTGATTTTCGCCCGATCTTTTACGTTCGGGTCACGAGGTAAAAGAAGATTGTCCACCCGTGCGGGAAAGATGTATAGGGTGGCCAACAAACAATTATATTAGTAGAACTTGTTCCTAGACAACGAGAAGTCAGTGTAATCCCGCTGGGAAAGCGTTATATTTCGAAAGAACGCTCTCTTTCTCTCCTTAACTTTTGTCAAACTTTTTCGCTTTTTATATATTTTCAAATATTTGTTTTTCCTATAGTACGTTATAAAAATCTATAGAAGAAAAATATTTAAAAGGAAATGAAGTGAAAAGAATAATAAAGTCAACTAATTTCATTTCTGACCATGTGACTCGCCAGCTGGCTCTTTTTCTCTCTCATGATAACGCGGTGCATCAGTTCGAACATTGTTATCAACACTCTGGTGTTCTCTGATCATCTAAATTTTTTTCTCAGTGTCTACAGTAATTTATCATTGTTTTCACAAATTGTTTCCGATTTAATAATTTTTGATTGATGCATAATTACTACCGATAGATGGAAAAAAGAAATATCAGTATCAAGATGCATCTATGATTCAATTACTGAAATGTTGCTTTTCCTTTTATTTTAAAAATATATAAAAAGGGGAAAAAAGAAAAAACATTACAACTTTGTGACTTTGAAATTGCATATGCTGGGAAGAAAGAGCACAAAAATTGGGAGCACGGAGAAAAGAAAAAAACATACATAATGCAGCGGAACCCACTCCAGGCACCGCTAGGAAGAATACAAAATGTTTTCAATGAGATTTTTCTTCCGGACGATGGGGGACAAAAGTCCTGAAGAATAATGCAACATGAATTGGCGAACGACGTCCATCTCATTCTGATGACCCAGATTAGCATATGGCATATTAATATTGTTTGCCGCCGGAACTGGCCGCACACACTCCCCGCACCACAAATATTCGCTTCGTGTTACACGGCCCACAAATAAGGAAGTTGTATAGATTCGACCACTTTTTTTCTTCTGGCCGGACAACAAAGGAAAATTTGGGTATTCGTGAATTCGCCAGAAAGAACAAACTGAATTTCGAAGGAGATATATGTTTTTTAAAGCGGCGCTGTGGAAGATTTATTATATTTTTTTTGTGGAGACTAGACAAACATTTTAGCGACCTTGAAAACAAATTTTTGACAAAAGGGAAAAGAACGAATGGAACAAAAAAAATGAAATGAAAATGAAGCTGTGAACCTAGGCTGTCCGTAAGAAAGAAACTAAAAATCCAATTTCGCATAAATCGGAAAGCCAATAAAACGGGAAACTAGGAGAAACGAAAATATAAAGCAGCGAAGAGAAGGGAATCGCTAATGAACTTCACTTGAACATGGAATGAAAGGAGAATTTTTATTTTTCCCCGTTTTTCAAAACCTTCACAAATGTATAAATCCAACCGTGGTTCCAAAATTCGAGCGAAATCAACTGAAAAGCTAGAAAAAAATAGGGAAACGCATTACATTAGTGCTTCGTTTCCTTTCAAATAGCAATGAATAAGCAACTTAATGATTTGAATTAATTTTATGCAACATCAAATCTATTTTACATTTCATCTGATTTCTGATCACTTCCTGTGAATATATTGATGTCTTATTGGTATCAATACTGGAGATTGAATATTTGGAAAAAAATTTAAAATATGTTCGGAATAATTAAATATTCAAGATCCATTTGCATTTAAAAAAACTTGAATTTAAAGAATGAAACTGGATTTCGAAAAATTATTTGAATTTAATAATTATTGATTTTTGAAGGAAATTTTGGATTCTAAATAAAACTTTAGTAAGAACTTTTTCGAATTTTAAAACATTTTAAAGCTTTAAAACATTTTGGATTAAAAAGAATTAGATTGAAAGTAATTTAGAATGCGAAAATTTCTTCAAAATCCAAGGTAATTTAATATCCGAAGTTTCTTTGACATTTCAACATTTCTTATCAGTCCAATTAAAAAAAACCCAGTTTTCAGTTTTAAAGAAATCGAAAAACCTTAAAATCCGATTTTTCTTTGAAATTTCTTTTTTTTAAATCCAACATATTGGATTTAGAGCGTTGTAAGGCTATAAAATGGCTATAAAAATGGCTATAAAATAAATGGCTATAAAAGGCTATAAAATGCGAAAAATTATGTAACATTTAAACATAAGTTTGAAATCCATAATTTTTTAAAAATCCAATTTCTCTCAAAAATTCAATATTTTGAATCTAAAATTTTCTTTAAAATTCCAAAAAACCAACTAGAACCAATATTCTTATTCAATATCTTTGATATCTGCTGAATGGACAAGCATAAACTCGGAATTCGGACATTTTTTAAATTAAACATTTACCGTAAAACCTCCAATAGAAGGGCTCCAATCCTCTCAACCTTGAGCCAATCTTTTCGCCCCCATTCAAGATATCAAAAATATGTCAACTGATAAGATGTTAATGATATTCTAATAAACATTTTATCAGTTAAACACTTTTTCCCATCTTTGGCAGGAACCGAGACAAACTTTTTGGCAGGAACCCAGATAATCTCAAACTTGACAGTGGTGGGGCCCTTCTATTACAGGTTTACTGTAATTAAATCTTTGTCTGAAATTCGAAATACTCAATCCTGTGTTGTATTCTAAAGTTTCAGAACTTATCATACCATTGAATAAAATAAATGTGGTCGAATAATTAGGAGAACCACATGAGCTATCGAAAAACCTGTAAACCTGTTTCCCATTTTGGATGTCGAAATTCAAATGTTGGCTTTCGAAATCACCAGTTTGAACATTAAATTTCGAAATCCTTAAATTTCGAATCATTAAATTTCGAAATCTTGTTTTCGTGTCCCAAGGTCTACCAAAAACTTCCCGCCATGAACGGAGAAGAAGCTTATTTCCAGATCATTTGTTCTTTTTGATCCGAGTCGCATCATTTTCACATCATTCTTCCACTCAGCATCAGTACACTTTCATGACCATTGTTTCTAGAAAATGACGTCTTTTGGGTCCAGATGACGTCTGAATCTACCCGTTCTTTTCAAAATCCAACAAAACCACTGATTATTCGAATTGTCACTGTTATCAAGAATTCATGGCACGTTGTCTGACAGACATGCTATTGTTTGCTACCGAATGACAAAAGATCAAAACTTCCCTGTTGGTTTTTGTGTTTGGCTAAGGAAAAAGATAGATGAGAGTCATCTGAATGAAGCTGGAGCAGCATACATTTTGAAGGAGAATTTGCGAATTTCAAATTGGCTTTTTTGTTGGTTTGTGACACGCGAAAAACTTCATTTGAAATTCTTTGTTTTCCATCTTCTCACAAGTTTTTTTGTTGGAAAATACAAAAAAAAAGGAAAAACGATTACCAAGATTACAACATATATCTAAGGATATTGCAGTTAATTTGTCCTCTCATTGTTCGTCCCCTGCTGCGACGCATCGTTTTTCATTCTTCACAACAATTATGAATGATGAACTGGCATAATTACAGGAGTGACAGACTATATAATCGGTGCAACCATTAGGCGTCTAATAACGACTCAAACCCCGTATACAATAACAATGCCGGTTTGGGGAAATATTGAAAATTCTAAAGGGACTTTATATTGGATCATATGAGAGAGGAGCGGTTGTATTGAAAGTACAAAGAATCTATTTGAATGTCTAGGAACAATACAAATGGAAAAACGGTTCTCTTTGAAATGGGAACAGAATTTGTTTTTGTAGTTTTGTGAGTCAGAAATCCACATGATTGGAATATATTTGAAAATCTGAATTCAGGGATTTGTGAAGAACATTTTTTATACAGAGATAATAGAACCGAGTGGCCCAAAGTTCCCAAATCTATATTTTCCCTGGCAAATATGCATTTTACAGGTATAACCGATTCATCTCAAACGACCCGTTGAGCGCCAACCCCATTTTTGAGACAAAACCATGAAACTGGAAAAATTTAGGTTTTGAAAATTGGTTATATTTTTCATTTTCAATTTTTCGTTTTTTTGGCATCAAAACAACAGGAAATTTTGTAAATCTTCATTTTCGAGAGCTATAACTTTAAAGGGGGACTCCGGTCAATTTTTTTTTATTGCATCAAAATGTGTTAAAATTCATCTATTTTCAGAATATTATTTCGAAAAAATTCGAAAAAAATGCGAAATCCCCAAAAAACGCCGTTGAAAATAAAAAAAATAAAAAAAAAATAAGGTGCCGCCGAGGGAAAAAAGGTGCCGCCGAGGGACGAGCATTTCCAGTGAGAAAATTAGGCCACGCGAGCGGCGCGACTTTCTTAACGGACAATTTTTCCGGAGTTTTTTCGCTTTTATCTCCGACAGGTAAAAAACGTTAAAAAACACTGTCGGCCACTTGGAAATGATGCTATCAGGCGCCGTGGCCTAGTTTTCT
>NC_013491.2:4323957-4349473 GCF_000004555.2 Caenorhabditis briggsae | reverse complement strand
CATGTTGCATTATTCTTCAGGACTTTTGTCCCCCATCGTCCGGAAGAAAAATCTCATTGAAAACATTTTGTATTCTTCCTAGCGGTGCCTGGAGTGGGTTCCGCTGCATTATGTATGTTTTTTTCTTTTCTCCGTGCTCCCAATTTTTGTGCTCTTTCTTCCCAGCATATGCAATTTCAAAGTCACAAAGTTGTAATGTTTTTTCTTTTTTCCCCTTTTTATATATTTTTAAAATAAAAGGAAAAGCAACATTTCAGTAATTGAATCATAGATGCATCTTGATACTGATATTTCTTTTTTCCATCTATCGGTAGTAATTATGCATCAATCAAAAATTATTAAATCGGAAACAATTTGTGAAAACAATGATAAATTACTGTAGACACTGAGAAAAAAATTTAGATGATCAGAGAACACCAGAGTGTTGATAACAATGTTCGAACTGATGCACCGCGTTATCATGAGAGAGAAAAAGAGCCAGCTGGCGAGTCACATGGTCAGAAATGAAATTAGTGGCACCTTTTTTGAATTTTGTTCATTTTCAACGGCGTTTTTCGGGGATTTCTTTTGGATTTTTTTCACAATAATGTTAGGAAAATAGATAACTTTTAACACATTTTAATAGAATACAAATTTTTGCTCGGAGTCCCCCTTTAACTTTGCAATTTCACCATCAGATATGAGGAAATTTCTGAAAGCATTCACATAAAACTATCATTTTTGATTTTTCGAGGACGAATTCCTAATTCTCTTACTGGATATGTATTCTGTACATTTGAAATATTAGGTCCCAGTCAGCAATTTTTCCGGCCCGACCAGGTGAAGCTGGATTTTCACAATTTGAAAAAATTCTGGAACTTCCGAAAATATTCAAAACTTTTTTGCTTTCCATTGATTCGAACAAATTGGATATTTCGAGCACGTGTTTAATTATTATTATCGGAGCTTGTATGTTTTTTTTCTTTTTGTGGACAAATTCAACTAACAGTTTTTATTGAAAAATTCCAAAAAATTTCGAAACCCGTTTTAGCGAAAAAATGACAAATTATGAAAAATGGAGTATAATTTCGGAGAAGAAAAACTTGTACGAAGAAAGCACCAATAAGATGAGTGTGTATCGAAAATATTTACAAAGTTATCAAAAAAAGTAAGAGCATATGAGAGCAACAATGATTGTATGACAGTGAACGAAAGTCGTTGAGAGGAATTGCACATGTCATTTGGGCAGCAGCAAATTTCACCATTCTTACCGTAGTCCCTGCTCTTCCGACAGAACTCGCCATTCTTTTGTACCCATCCGGTGTAGTTGGGATCGTCGATTCCTTGGCAATCCACTTTGTCACATCCCATCGAATAGCCATTCTTCTTTCGCTTATCCGGATCCGAATACGTAGCTCGGACGCAGTATTGGTTGGACGTATGACATACATCTGGATTGATTCTCAAAACATGTCCATCCTCCCAGATTTTGTGGTACAGTCGACATTTCAACGCGTCAGAATCATAGTTTGAGAATATCGCTAATAAAAGGAGCAAAACGAGGGCACGTTGGCAGTACGGCATGTGGCGATGGTGGGATGGGGCTAAAAGTGAAATGTGGGCTTCATGAATATGTTAGAAGAGACACTATATGTTAGAGCGGCCATGTACAGCCCTTAAAAGTGGGCGTGGACAAAAACAGGAAAGAAAGATATATCAGAAGAATGTCGCGTTTTTATCTATTTTTAGATGGGACCCAGAGCGACAGAAGCATGTGAGGAAAAAATAATGTACAAGTATAGATGAAGTTCTTAGAATTGGCTAGAGAATAGTTGCATCAGACGGGCAGATGGGAGGCTCGTTTACGGACTTGATGTTTTTTATTCATTGATGAGTCAAGATGTACTTACGGGAACCTCATCTCTTTGTAAACCCATATTTTGATGTCCGGATAGGTTACGAACAGCCGATTTTAAAACTTATGAAATTTTTAAATCAACTTGTCATTTTCAGCCGGGTGGTTAATGCACTAGTTTCAATACCAAAAGAACTTTTGTTTCAGTTCAAAAACAGCAATTTTCAGAAACTATTTTCAACTTTTAGGAGTGTTTCAGTATATGAAATTTGTAATGTTATCCTAAGAATCGGAGGAAATGTTACATTTCAGACATTTTCTCGAGAAAATGTTTTATTCATTTCTGAATAAATCTCCATCTCGAATAATCCGAAAAACTTTCGAGAAATTGTCTGAAATGTGAAATTCATTTTTTTTTAAATGTTCAGAACCAATTAAAACATGGACGAAATTTCTGCCAAACCAATAGTTGGAAAAAGCAGATTATTGTAAAAAATGTTGTTTTTGATTTGAAAATTTTTTTATATTCATACTTGTAATCCGGGCCTTTCCCGTGCCTTTGCGTGCCTTGCCATTTTTTCTTTCAGAATCATCATTTTTAGGCCAACTACATCAAATATGATAGAGCCTGACAAGTACTACAAAATGATATTACTTAGAGAGCTGTATCATGTTTGCGAACAAAGTTACAATTGAAAAAGAGCGAAAAAAGCAGACCCGTCGCGGCCCGGCTCGGCACGTCCAAAAAAGATACAGTATTCCGCATAACATCTTTTTGTAGTACTCGTCGAGCTCTATCATATCCAATTTAGTTGGTCTATAAATCCCGATTCTGAAAGAAACTAAGGCAGGGCCCGCGAAGGCCCGGGAAAGGCCCGGATTACAAGTATGATTATATTTAATTTTTTAAAACACATGGCATTTTAGAAGTTGCTGAAAATTTCCTAAGATCAGACCGATCAGAAAAAATCTCCTGAAAAAACTCGAAAATTTGAAATCTGAAAAAATATTCTGATTTGTTCTGACCTTAAAATTGATTATCATACATACAGATTCTTATACAACAATTTGATAAAAAACAATAATCTTTATAAAGAAACACTGTTTACTAGAAATAACAGTATCATGCCCGTTTCATACTCGTTAGAATTTTTGTCTGAAAATTTTAAAAATCCATTGAAAAAACTCGCAAAACTTTTCATTTCCCAGATGCAGTAGCCTTCACACATTCTTGCTCATCCTCCATAATGCACCAATTCCTGTCCCATATTCTTTCCATCCCCTGCTTGCAAAACAAAGCAAACCATACACACACGGTGTTGATGTGAGCCATATGAGCAGCACTAAGCACCCTTCAACACACCACATTTAAATTTTAGATTCATGATTTAGCAAACAGAGACGATCAGAAGAAACACAAAGAAGTATAGAGAGGGAAAAAACATAGTAAGGAAAATTGGTGACTGGTGGGAGAAGACAGAGGACAAGAAGAGAAAAAAAGAAGACGGTTGGTGCAAATTAATGAAAACTTGGGTGCAAAAAAGGATGCTTGAGGTTATAGATTTTCAGAAAAAATTGTGTACAATTACAATTAAAGCTTAAGCGAATTGTCACTAAAATGGATTCATGGTATATGTGCAGCAAAGAAAGAAGTGAGAGAAAGAGTGGGAAATTATTATTATGAGAAATGAATTTCAAAAAAAAATTGAAAAAAAAATGAAAAAAATACGCCGTATTATTCAGAAAACTCCGGAGGACTAGCAGAAACGGGAGACAAAAATTTAAATGGAAAGAAAGAAAAATGAGTTATCGCTGTGAAATGTGACACAATTGATAATATGCAACGAATCAATGTATAGAAAGAAGATTTAGGAGTTATAGATGTAGGTAGCGAAAAATACAGAGCAGCTGAAAAAAAAGTGAAAGTGACTGCGTAGGTGGCTAATGAGGTCAAGAGAAAGAGAGAAATTTTTGAACAAAGCTCCAGTGAAAAGGTATTTTTTAAACAAATCAATATGGTGTGAAACGATTCAAAGTTCTCAGCGACGGATTGATCTGATATGAAGGAAGTGAGCCAGCGGACAGCGCATTTCCCAGATATTGCTCTCCAAACGCGGTCCCATTTCCAGACGATGGAATCCGTCCTGACAATTCTTGTTGTTTGGCTTGATGGTACATTAGGTACTCGTTACCTTGAGCAGCGGCGGCAGCAGCCAGTAACCGAGCTTGCTCATTGGCTAAGAGAGCAGCTTGAACGGCGGCTTGATCCATTCCAAAGGCTGACTGTTGTAGTGCATTGGATTGGAGAGCGGCGGCATTGAAAAGAAGCGGTTGACCTTGTAGCTGAGCCAATGGATTTGCTGCTAGAGCAGCTTGAAGTTGGAATGCGGCAGCTGGTTGTTGAATTCCAGGGATCAATCCTGCTCCTCTTCCAAGTAGGGACTGAGCAACGAGAGGGGATCTTAATAGCAAAGCTCTGTTCATTTGGGCCTGAGCAGCTAGAGCAGATTGGGCCATAAGTGGGTTCATTTGGTCTAGGATTCCTGGAAAAAAATTGGGGATAAGAAGCTACTACTGCATGTTTTTAGATACCTCCAGTTGGCTTCACTTTCTTAGAATGAACTCTAGCAGTGGCACAATTAACTTCAATCTTTCTACCCTCAATCATCGATCCATGAAGTTCCTGACGTGCTCTTTCCGCGTCTTGAGGTCTTTCCATAGTGACAAACCCAAATCCCTAAAAAAAAAGCCATGGTTTGAAAATAGAGGCGTCAGTATTACCTTTGAGCCACGCTCATTGAAAATAATTTCTACATCAGAAACCGCTCCGAACTTCTCGAACATTGTCTTAAGATCCGGATCCCTGAATCTGAATGGGATATTCGAGACGTGCAATCTTTTCGGTCCATCTGGTCCAGCTGAAATTCTTACCATGACTTTAAGGACATTTTTAGAATTATACATTAGATAAAAAGTATCTGATAAATTGCAATTGTTAATCACTTTCTCTCAAATCTGGCCAATTTCCACAATTCCAGAGAGTCAAAACACGTTTTGTCTCTCCATGCATTATTCAAGACGCATCGAATGTAAAAAGATGTAAAAAGAGAGAACAGCACAAGAATGAAAAAACTCAAGAAAAGTTGCGATTGAATGATTTCTGTTTCAAATCTCGAGAAGAAAATAAAAGAAAAGGAAAGCAAGGCTTACAGCTAGTGCTGGGATCGGGCTGTGTGACTGCCGATGTGCCGTTCGTGGTGCCGGCGGCAGTGGTGACCGCGGCTACCACCGGTTGTCCAGGTTGTCCAACGATTTGTGGGCCAATTTGTGTTTGGCCCATTTGTGGAGCCATTTGAGCCGCTTGCGCGGCCTGAGCAGCATGAGCAGCAGCAGCCATATGCTGCTGAATCGAAAGTTGCAAATCGTAGTCAGCGTTCGGATCGTCCTGTAAAACAAAAAGCGCTCATTCACAGATCATGCGCCTTAGGATCGAGAAAAACCATGTGTCAGGGAATCTTTTCGCGCTCTTTTTGCTTTCCTAGTAATTCCAGAGCATGCCAAGTTCACAACCCTTTACTGGTTGAGATGCAACACACCACCTCTCACCTAAAGTAGAAGAGCATAGGAGTTAAGTCACGAAAAAGAAACATTTTGATAGTGTGAATAAAAGCAAAAATTAAGTTTTGATCTACTTATCAAATCTGGAGAAACACGTCGCTGTTTTTTGGCGCATATGAGCAGCCTACCCTAACAGTCGAATTTGAGCTCAATTATCTCAATTCCTGTGTAAGATCCTTAAAATATGTCAACAGGTGAAATGTTGGTAATATTATGATCAAAATTATTACAGTTGACCACTTTTTGATAACTTCAACAGGAATCGAGATAATCGAGCTCAAAGTTGACGATGTGGGTGGACTTCCATTTGCGGAAATACGGTAGTTTGCATAATTCGAACTGAAACTTTTTTCACACTGTTCGAAAAGGGTTAGTGTCAACTGATAGATAGAAAAAATTTCGACTACTTTTCTCTCGAAAAAAAACAATGATATGCACATAATAATAATAATAATGATAATAATAATAATCATACACTTTTCCAACCAAAAAGCGACATGTTTCCAACAGGGGTTATTATTCCATAGTGCCTTTGATGATCCCAGATCTACGTATTCATTCATATAACACACACGAAATGTGAACGAGTGAGGGGTGAGAGAGAGCATGACAGAAAATGTTTTTGGGGTAAGAGAAAAAAAAATAATAGGTAATTTTTACCTTGACTTTGGCTTCCGTCGGATTCTCCATATGGTTGATTAGCGCCGATGGAGCGCTAGTAGCAAGCATTATGTTGTTTTGTGATTGATGAGCTGAAAATTGGAAGCATATAGGAATATAGGAAGAAAGAGGAAATAATTGAAAAATTCAATCGATAATTAATGTCAGAGTAACCGCATAAAATTCAGAACGATCTATGCAGGTTGAGGCCGAATGAGTGAACGGCAAATTTCTTCCATTCCTCTCTTCCCATCTAACACAACACGATATCTATTCTAGATCTGAAACAAGTGTTACGCTCGGAGAAATGAGACGAAGATCCCATTCTGATAACACACCCGGTTACTATTTTCGCGGCTACGTTTTGCGAGAAATGAGAAAAACAAAAAGTGACATTCGGGGCTTTCTGAATTTTAAGTTGATGGTGGTGGCGACTCGTATTTTTATCTTCTTGCTCATTAAACGTGTCTTCCCTCCCGTCTATCACGTCGTTTCATCAAGTAATCATTTGTTTTTGGAGTATTGATGGCTGGGAGAATGCAGAAAAGAAGAAGAAGAGGAAAACGAGATGGCAACATTTTTGAATGGGTTTTGTTCTACTTTACAGTGGTGTTGTTGAGCAGAAGGTTTTTAAAGAAAGAGAGAGAGAGAGAGAGAGAGAGAGAGAGAGAAGCAATTTGAGAACGTTCCACAGTACTCAAAAAACTGCAGTATACACTCCAACAAAATACCGTTGTCCCTCTTATGAAAGCCAACCCAAACCACCGGCTTTAAGCTCAATTATCTCGATTCCTGTGAAAGATATCAAAAATTGGTCAACTGATAAAATGTTTTTCATAATATCACCAATGTGTCATCAAATGATAAATTTTTGATATCACTCACACGACTCAAACATATTGAGCTCAATGTTGACGATTTAAGTGGGTTTCTGTTTGAGGAAATCGCTTAGAATGTGAGATGCTTGAAGCTCAAAGTGCAAGTATAGGGTGGCCTCCTTTTACAGTGTTTACGTTATATCATAACTTGAATTTTCAAGTAAAAACTAGTGAACATTAGAAAAAAAATTAAGGAATTTTTCCACTTCTCTGAAAAACTCAGATTATACTAACCATGAAAATATATTACTTCATCTATAGACAACTTTTTCATCAAACTCTATGCCGAAGAAATATACCGTTTGGAAATTTCAAGTTGCTTGTCTTGCTTTTGGATGATTAGATAGAAGGAAAAAAATACAGCTCCGATTTCAATAATTATACTTTGGACTAGTTGTTCAGAACTTGAAAGCTAACTACCATAAACTTCCTAATAGAACGACCCCTAATTTTCATTCTCAATTCCCGTGAAAGATATCAAAATTTTATCAACCTATAAAAGATTGGTGATATTATGGTGAATATTTTATCAGTTGACAAATTTATGATATCTTACGTATGGAGCTTCAATAAAAGCGTTCACGATGTACATAGTTTTACGTTTTCAAGACTTCGAAGTTAACTACCCTTCACCACAAAACTAGGGTAGGGGAAAAACATAGCATCGATAAATATTTTGAAAAGCTAATTAAGCTTATGGCTCATCAAAAGTGGATAAATGCTAAAAAGGAACGGTAACCCCCGCTCAAACAAGTTGAACAAACAGTTGCGGCAAACGATGGAGTAAAAAGGCAAAAAAATGGAGTGTTGTAAGAAAAAGATGATGATGAGAAGAAAGCAAAGGAACAAATAAACCGAGTTAACCTTTCGAGAAAATGAGCGGCATTGCCAAAACTCTACACAATTCTCTAGTTGACCTATCTCTATGCAGATTTGATTCGAGAACAAAGTGAAACGCGTGGAGAGTAGACTGTATGAGACAATTACAGGTGAAGTACAGCGCGTGAGGGAAAATGGTGCGAACGACTAGGAGAGAGGATGGTTTTGGATTATATGCAGGTCAGGTCCTCAATGACATGTGCGGGTACTTGCAAAGACCACCATTTCGAATTAGCGGTGTGTGGCGGATGGTCAGAAGATCGTAACCGCAAACTTTCGCTAGTATATATTTAGTTCAACTAGTAATTAGAGTTGACAGAAGTTGGTTTTACGAGTTTCAACATTTCTATTACGAAATATTTGAGTAGTCTGATTCACTGGAACATAACGAATATCATAAATTCTTACCGGAAACTCACTTCAAAAATAAATATCATATTGCATATCATTTGCATCAATATCCGCTTAATACATCCGCTAACATTTCCGGAGAGTATGACTAGTAGAAGATGATAGAAAAAGCAAGCGCGAAGAGATGTATCATATTGCCCGGGTAACCAGAACTAAAAAAGAAGACGAAGAAGCGATAAAACGGAAGACGCTATCAAAAGAATTGCGCGGTAGCCGTTTTGTGGTAGCAGTAATCTGCACCACGTCGTTCCCGCAGCCTCATCGTCCATAAACGGCTCTTTTTATAGTTTGATATAACGCCAACCTTGCTTTTCTTGAGCTTCGAGCTCAATTATCTCAATTTCTGTAAGAGCTAACAAAAAACTTCAATTAATCAAATATTTATTTTATTATTACCAATATTTTATCAGTTGATAAATTTTTCATAACTTCTAAGAGAATCGAGATAATTGAGCTTGAATGTTTTGGGCGGCAATACCGTAAACACTCTAATATAATGATTTCCCTAATTTTTAACTTTCAGCCAATTGGTCTCGGTTCCTATTGAAGATAGGAAAAAGTGATCAACTCACAAAATGTTTTTGAAACTATAATCAAAATTTTGTCAATTGACCACTTCTTGATATCTTTCACAGAAAATGAAATACATGGGCTCGAAATGGACGGCTAATGTTACTTCATAACATCTTTCAAAATGTCGAAAATTTGTTCGAACCTGCTGAAACCGCTAGCTGCTGTTGGTGTTGAGCGGCAATCTGTTGTTGTGCAGCCAATTGTTGGTAGAGCAACGAATTCCCAAGGCCAATTGGGATCTGCTGATTTTGTTGTCCCGCGCCGCCGCCGCCGTTGGCCGATATTTGGTACAGTGCTTGCATGGGCAGTGCCTGAAAGGAGAACTTATATAATCAATGTATATTCGAAACTACATAAACATAATCGTGACAGTTATAAGTATATATGAAGCAAGAAAAGAAGGAAGGAAAAAAGGAAATGTTGTTTTTAGCAAGAGCGATCGAGAATGGAGCAATTATTCTGGCCCCGTCATAACATCAACAAATCTATTAACCAATTCACCAGATGTTCGAAAATCAAATAGCTGTTTTATGGGGGTATCATCCTCACACACCAAAATGAGTGTACTTTTTTGCCACTATGGAAAAGGGAACGAAAAATAATGTCTGACCTTGCAGTTCTTTTTTTACTCACTCCCTTCTTTCTGTTTACAAGTCTTACAGGCAGTAAAGATGGGATAGGATTATTATGTCTCGGTCAGGAGGACTTTTAGGGCAAAAATAGTTACCAGAGTAAAGAGAAGACACTAGATTTTGGGGGGAGCAGCTGGCAAAGAAGAGAAGGAAAAATGATTGAATTTGATAGGTTCGTTACAGGGTGGAGGGAAGAGCATGTATGAAAAAAGAGAGTCAGATGGTTAGAGAAGTGAAAAATCTGAGGACATGGTGAGAACGGCATTATTCTTGGAACACGGTTCGTTTGTCTACATCAATCAACACGCTTAATCGGTTTGGATGTGTGTTATAAATACGGTAGGCCCGGAACGGTGGTGCTAATGGAAATCGGAAATGGGAGAAGTAGGCTCTAATGTTTCCGGTAATTAGCTTTCTATATAGATTTTCTAATCATTTATTTTATTGGACATTTGAAAATATCTGAGCTAGAAATTGTTTGAAAAAATAGATTCATCGCTGGTCAATAAGATTTGACCATTTTCAGGAGTTCGAAGCTCGGCTATCAAGTTTCCGATCACTTTGAAAATTGTATAGGGTGTAAAACAGACATAGCTTAAAATATCGCATTTACAGAACTTTTTCAAAGTTTTTGAATTTTTCAGCTATTTGAAAAAGACTCCTTTTTTTCAGCTATTTTTACTGAAAACGTGAAAGAACAGGTATATTTCAGAAAACAGCTAATAGCTCAAAAACAAGGAATTTTCAAAAGTTCTGTGAATGCAAAGTTTTCAACCTAGGTCTGTTTCATACCTTTCAAAGTTTTCGAAGTGGTTGTAAACTTGACAGCAGAGCTCCAGAGTTAAAAAATTATTGAAATAGCAGAAGATCAATTTTTTTGAAAGACTAACGACAAGTTTCTTTTTCTCATAAAACGTTTCCGACGAAATTTAAAAAAAACAAAAATCGAAAAATTGCACAAAAAATACCATCTTTACTACGTATTGGGCTACAAACTGAGCCTTCGAACAGTTTGCTCTCGATGCGTCACTTTTATACAATATTTTTGTTTTTAGATTAGGTCCAGTTATGAAAAAAAATGCACTCGCGAGCCACTATACAAAAAAATGAAGCCAATGACACTTGTTGTGTCATTGATTGATTGGAGTAATCATAATTCCACACCGAGCATTTCACAACGCACTTTCTCACCAGAGTGGTGCTCTTTCCCAGGTGACGCATCAATTTCTCTCTCAAAATCTCCTTCTCAATGAAGAACAGTTGTTGTAAAACAGAGTGACACCCTCGGGGTGTGAGAAACGGACGAGAAGATGAAGCTATTTTGTTTCGAATTCGATTCATTTTCGACATTCGATTTCTCCCCTCCCAATCACACACACATGATGTTTTGGATGGAATCTACATGTAACGCACACAGCGGGTGATGGTTGGTAGTGCAAGCCAGATGAACAAAAGTAACGAAAAATCAGGAGTGTATTCTACTGGCAGAGTCAAAAAAAAAGTGGAACCAGATTGGTAAGACAAAAAATTTGCGGAATATCGAAAACAACGATGAGATCGAGACTCTCTATCAAACAGATTCTATCGAAAAATACGTATCGCTGAATGAAAGAACATGTGGTATGTATTGCGCAAAATTGCACAGATGTATTTGCACCACCATACGATGAGAGTCGGGAGAGAATCGATTAGTAGGGACCATCTCAAGACCTTTTTGCATTAAGAAGAGGTCACCTGTTGTGTGCGAAGACAACATGAGTGGTACAAAAGGATTATTAAGATTGTGGGACATTTTAACAAAACCCGAGAAACGCCGCCTATGCAAAAAAGTCATGAGACCGTTGAAGAAGTCGTTTGATAGTACTATTTCTAGTCTAAAAACTAATATTTTTGCTGTGAGCCCCCCGCCAAAAAAAGAGAAGGTTACAGAATATTCCAGTTGGTGCAGCTGACAAGTTGGGGGGCCACCACGGACAATATGTTCCTTTTATTCTTTCTTTTCATCTTCTTCTTCACATTGGTTTGTTTTTCCCTGACACATTCCTTTGTTTCTGCCCTCCGTTCTCTTTCCTCCTATATTATTTTTTGTTTCTGATTTTAATAGAAATACACCACTACACCGCTACCTATTGTTTTCTTCCGGGGTAAGTTATTATGTAGTCTGATTTTTGTTTTTCAAAGAGGTGTTAGTTGATAAACAGGAGTTCAGAAATTTGGATTTTTTAGAACCCCCACACTGATTTTCAGGAACTAACATTGAGAGATATTTTTCACCGTTTACAGTACAATTGAAAATAAGATTTTCAGTTTCTTTTTGGTTATCTTGACTATAGAGTTTGTCAAGAGCCTGGAGCTCGGTGGTCAATTTTCCAATCACTTTGGAATTTTTTGGAGGTTGTAAAACAAACCTAGACTAAAAACTTTGTCTTTACAGAATTTTTTGAAAACTTCTAGTTTCTCAGCTATTCACCGATTTATGAAAGGTACCTGTTATCTCATATTTTCAGCACGAAAACTGGCCAAAAAGGAGTCTTTTTCAGGAATTGGTGAATATCTGAAAAACCAGGAAGTTTTGAAAATTTTTTTGAAATAAACGTGTTCAATCTAGGTATGTTTTACAGTCCCCAAAATTTTCGAAGTGATCGGAAACTTGACGAACGAGCTACAGAATTTTAAAATTTTTAAAAATGCCAGAAAAAGTTTTTTGGTATATCTGATTGACCGGTACTGTAGATCCCTTATATTAGTTTTTTTTAAATTGAGAAATTTCATTTGATCTATTTTTCGCTAATTGCTCAGTTTTTGAATTAAAACGTGAATTCAAATCTAATTCAAACCTAATTCAAAAAAGAGAAAATTCAGATCAGTTGGGTTAAAAAACTAAATAGTGGAATGTTGAAAACAATAGTGGATGTATATTTCTAGGCAATCCGGTCATCTTTTCGCCCCCAACGCCACTTTTGACTATCCAGTATAATTGTCGAGTAAATTGCCTGATATTCGCATGTGTTGCTTCCACTGCGACGGCGGAGGTCACAAATTCACAAATTCACGGCATTCGATTTTAACTCTCTATTCCTATTCCGGGACCTGAATCCGGAATGTTTTAGGATTCTGATGTGCGTGTGCGTGTGCCATCGGGGGCAAATGTATGTGTTTGTGTCAATGTTTCGGTTTCCTTTCTAGCACAAATAAAAGGCAAAATGGGTGGAAAGAGGGGGGGGGGGGCATCTCACAACCATGTACTCATCTAATTATCGTTGAGTAGAAAGAGTAAGCCTTCCTAGTCTCGTTACCCAGCCTCCCCGTTTTTGCTTCTGTGTCGTGTCTTGTCTTCAAGCGTTGGGAAAAAGGCAATGAGACACACACATACATGGGCAGCTGCGAAAACATTTAAGAGAAAGGTCTAAGGATGCGCGGTAAAACGAGATTTTTCTCGCCGTCCCCTCCTTCTTGGCTTTTATGGGAGTCGACGATTTTGACATTCGAAGAAAATAGAAAATGAGAAACTGCGAAAAATTTTAATTAAAAGCTGGAAAATGAAAGTTTTCGTCAAGATTTTTAAAAATCCCAACTCATAAAGAAGAAACAATTCGGGAAAAATATGAGTTGGAAATTGTAAAAAAGGAATGGGGTGAGCAACCGACCGTGTCTAATTTGCTCAAAAATGGAAGAATATGGGACGAGACGGTTTATGAACTAACCTAAAAAGGGAACGTTTTCAAAAGGTTCTCTGAAAATTTAGTGGAATTTTTATGAACTTTTGTTCGAACATGATAAAAATGATTTCAGCAATATCTAGCCCTCGTATCTGATAGAAATCGCACTTTGGGTCAGAAAATAATTTCAGTGTTAAATTTCAACAGAAAAGGTGCTTGTCCTAAATTTTAAATCTCGTTTTCAAGAATTTTTCAAATGTGAACCTGATTTTTGAACAAACAGTTTTTTTTCAATCCCCGAAAATTCGGAACTTCACTTTAAGATGTATTTCAAGACCTAGAGCCTTGATTAAATTTAAAATTTGACCGAACTTCCTTAAAATGATAGTGCTAAATTACAAAAAGAAAATTCTAGTTTGGAGGTTTGAATAAATAGAAGCCCACCCGTTACTTGCACTTTGAGCTCATTTATCTGGTTTCCTTCAAACGATATCAAAAAACAGTCTACTGACAAAATGAATTTTGTAAATTTACCAACATTTTAGTAGTTGACAAATTTTCGATATCTTTCACACGATATATATGGGCTCAAATCAGGAACTCGAAGCAACCAGAGCTAGAAAAACAAAGGTTATGGGTTAACTGCAATGCTTTTAAATGATGAAAAATTAAGTTTGAACGAAAAGAGAACTGCAAATCGGATTAAAAAAAGAACATACCTCAGACGTCACTACATTCGGGTCGCATGCATTGTGAGAGACGTGAGTAGCAGTGCTCACCTCTTCGAATACTTCAGCCATTTTCAATTAGAAGTGGGGGGAAATTCAGCTACAATAACCAGTGATGACTAGAATGAAATAATTTAAATGTAGTTGTTGGAGAGGATGGGGGTGGGGCAGCAACCAGCAAAGAAAAAACAGAGGGACGAACAGGAAGAGGGATGGGAAGTCTCGAGACTAAGCGTCGGAAACGGAATGGTTGGAATTGCTGCGCAGGGGATGGGAATCAGTATTTATGCGGGTCGTCTGTATCTCACAACCACAATTGGCCTCATCCAAAGAAGTGCCGAATCACGCAACACAACTCGACGTCGTCGGAGCTCACACGCCTTCTTCTTCGTCTTATTCTCCGTATCGTCGGCTTCTGCTTCTTCTCCGTTTTTCTTCCCTTCTGACAATTTGCCACAAATAAGGAGCCGGAGGAGGAGAGCGGGAAGAAACTGACTTGGGGATAAGGGACACGTTGGGTTTTTACTTGACCACTGAGATGTCGTCGTCGGTCCGGAGACAAGCGTCTTCTAGATGCTCAATGAGTTGCTAGCACACGAAACTGACTTCTGGGGCGTTGAGAGGCAGGACGATGGAAAAGTGTGCTCCGACGCACGTCTTATTAATTGAGAGGAAATGGGCGGAGTCTTTCCGATGTCTTCGGGACAGGGACCCCTTCATGGCGCAGAAAGGCACACCCATCTCCTAAGACCCAAGACATGGGGCGCTAAAAGCACACTACCTCCTAATCATATTATCTATTCTGAGTGTTGAAAATGTGCCTTGTCTTTTCTCGAAGATTCTTTTGGGTGCCTTCGCTTTCAAGCTCTAAAAGAAAATATAACTTATCTGAGCAATGAGAATCACGTCTACTTATAGTATAAAAAATTCCAAAGCGTTCCTATGACAAAAAATGAAAAAAAAATCAACCAACAACAAAAATTCGAGCAGCATAGCCAAGCCAAAAAACGTTTGAATAATTCGATCACCGGATTAAACAAAAATGACGTCTAGCAAATGCATTCACAACCCGCGAGATCTTCTTTTTCATAATAATTCAACAAGAAAAATTCAAGAAGAAGAGAATTTTCAACACCTTTAATCTTCAAACTCGATTTTCGGGAACAAAAAAGGGAGAGAGAGTCTGAGGAGCACAAGAAACGCGATTCTTGTTTGATTTCCTGAGTTTGCCAGGGGTCCTCCCCTTCTTCCTCACGGAATGAAGTGAGCCAGGGTATTCAGATTTCAAGATGGCTATTCTATGAGAAGAAGAAGAAACGCAATATTGTAGGCTAGGCATGGCGAATAACAAAAACCAAAAAGTTAATGAATTTTTCGTTTTCCTGGTTCTGAAGCCACTACAAAACGTTTCGAGTCTTACGGTAAGAAGCTTAAAGGAAGTGTGGAAACCTAATACTAATGAAGTGGATACGAAAAGAGTGAGAACGTGATGAATTATAAATGTGACTAAATAAACTTTGCTTTGGTGGGAGGGACGAGAAGGAGGAACCAAGAAATACTATTGACTTGATTCAAAAGAATTCTTCTTCTAGAAAAGAATAAGAAAAGTGTAATCGAATAGGGGACGGGACGACAATGGGTCCGTGGGCTCACTGGTTAATCCATGGAGGGCGTCTCCACGTGAATTGAAAATTTTGTTCATGGTCTTTTGGCTCGTGTATGAAGGTCCGTATCAAATCATGCGTGCTCTAAACGGAAGAGTTGAGCGTTTTCGACACTCCCACGATTTTGAATTAGAATTTCTAAATTCCAATTTGCATTTGTTTTGTATTTAGAAAATGCTTTCTTAGAAATTGCTGGTCTGAATATCAAAAATGTTTCGAGGGCTTCCTTTTTTAAATAAAAAGGGATATTCCACATTTTATGAGGAATACCAAAGTGAATGTGCATCTTGGGACATCGGGATCTTATAGGATAACAAAAATAGAATTGGATGGAATGAATTATAAATTCAGTTCCAGTAACGTATTAGAGCATTAAAATTGGTATTTTTAGAATATAGACACTCAATTGGTAATACGAAACTGGAAAAGTCCTATAAAATGTTAGAATATCAAATCCCTAAAACATCCGGATTTTTTGAAATATTCTGGGAGGGGTTTGGAAACGAAGTTCAGAACTTTTGAAACTCGAAAATTCTAGAAAATTCAGAAATTCTAGAAAATTCTAGAAAATTCAGAAATTCAGAAATTCAGAAATTCAGAAATTCAGAAATTCAGAAATTCAGAAATTCAGAAATTCAGAAATTCAGAAATTCAGAAATTCAGAAATTCAGAAATTCAGAAATTCAGAAATTCAGAAATTCAGAAATTCAGAAATTCAGAAATTCAGAAATTCGGAAATTCAGGAATTCAGAATTTCAGAAATTCAGAATTTCAGAAATTAAGAAATTCAGAAATTCAAAGATTCATTTTGAAATTTCCCGAAAACACGAAATAAGTAACATTTCGTACATTTTCAATGGTCAGGATTAGAACAAATGACTTTTTGAAAAACCATAGTAAGCATTTGAAACTATAGAAAGTGAAATCTTGAACGATAAAAGTAACCACAGTAGAACAATTTGAAAAAAAAAGACTGTTGCCGCCAAAGATCAGCCAAGATTAGCTGTGAAGAACCTACCGACCCCCGCCCGAACTTAAAACTGTCAGAAACGTCAAACAGAAAAAAGAAAGAGACGAAAAAAAAATTTGGGACCTTGTTTGTTGATTCTGCCTAAATCCTTCTAACCTTTTGTTTTACTACAACCATTCCGTTTAACGTCATCTGCTCTTTTTCCCACACAACCAATTTTGGGATTCAAATGCTAAACTTGGGATTAAGGACACATAAACATTAGGCACAAACACATACTAACCACTTACTCTTAAGCTTTTTCTCTTGATGGGTCGGGGAGCGACCCCAAGTAGTTAGTGGGAAAACGAAGGAAAACGAAGATCGCGGTAGCCTGGGGGACTAGAGAGATGAATTGAAGTGTTTGGGTAAGATAGTACTCGTTCTACCTTTCTCTTTTTCTCTCTTAGCTCACAAGAAAGTGAGAGAGAGGGGGAAAGAGTGCTTGGGAATATCTTGGATCGACAAAGTCAACATAAGCTCTGTGACAGTGTCGGCTCTCAAGATGTGCATCGATATATGTTTAATTGGTGTCCCGGGAGGGATGTTTGAAGACGATACGGGAGGAAAGCCTAGAGGTCAGGTGGCCTAACGCCGGTATATTGATCTCGGGAATGACAAGAATATATACATGACCGTATTACAAACTTCAAGTGGTTCTCTTCCATCTTTTGCTTTTTCAAACAACATGTTAGAGATGCTCGACGTTAATTAGACCAGCGGGTGTCCGATTTCGGGGTCTAAGAAACACGGAAATGCGATAAGTGGAAGGCATCGCCGAAATTTTGTTACATATAACTTGCATGAAGGCAGAAAACGATATACGAGGGGCTTGGTATCAAGAAGTTTTGCACAAATGAGCACGGCGCAGTCAAAGTTAAAAATAATGAAAACCTTAAATCTAGCATTTGCCCAGGTCCCGGTGCTGATAACATTGGAAGACTGTTAAACTTGATATGAATTTTAAGAGCTCTTCGAGCTGTAATTTTGCATTCTCATCGCAATCAAACATATAAGTAAAATTTTTAAAAATGTCAGTTTAATTGCTACACAAGCCATAGAAATCCTTGTGATTACTTTTATAATAGAATACCAACCTATACTTCTATTTTGAGCTCACTGCAATCGGTTCTTATGAGAGATATCAAGAATCTGACAACTGTTGGAATATTGGTATTGTTATGATAACAATTTATCAATTGATACATGTTTGATATCTCTCGTAAGCACCAAACAATTAGAACTCAAAGTGCAAGCAAACAGTGACGCTCTAATACTAGCCCACGACATAAATTCCTCCTGAGTTCAATTATCTCGGTCTGTTTTTAAAAGACATTGGAAAAAGTAAATAAATAAGTTATTCATCATAGTATCACCAATAGTTTATCAGCTGATACATTTTCAATATCTCTCATAGGCGCCGAGATAGTTGAGCTTAAACTTTACAGAACGGGTAATTCAAGTTTTAGAATCCCTTTGAATTCTGTAACTTCTCAGAAAAAGGATCTTTAAAAAAGAATAAATATAAAAAACTGTTGAGATATAATTCTAGCATTCAGACTGATTTTGAATTAAAATCACAGCTGGAAATGTTTCTAACTCCACCCATCTAAGCAACAATTTGAAACTGACTCCTTCTGGATTTTTTTTGGATTTCTTACTAGTAAAAAAACACCAAAATAGTGTAGTTTACAATTTCTCCTACAAACATGCCCCATAATGTCATCTCCTCCAACTCAATTGTTATGAGCCACCCAACCCCAAAATGCACCGGATAAAGATTGGAGACACGTTGTCGTTGGGTTGTAACATGAAGAATGAAAACGCAAATCAGCGGAAGAAACACAACGTTTCCTGCTGACCCTACTCGCTGTTTTTAAAAACTAGAAGGAATAACACGTTTTTCGCAGTAGTGACAAGTGTAAAATATACATTTTTGCGATGGTCTTAAGGGAGCCATCCCAAGAGTGGAATTACGATTACCATGTATAAAAAGGTATGCAAATTTTGAAAATGGCAAAGAGAGATAGGTTGGTTACTCACTCTTCTTTCAACACCTAATTTACATGACGGTGAATAGTGTAAAATTGAAATTTTGGAAAATTTTAACCTTCGGGGGCGTCAAAAATGAAGAAAGAGAGCTAATTGAAAAATGAGACTGACCAGAAGGGAATAACGAATATTGCGTGTGTGTAGTTATTTTGTACATTTGCCTGGCGCCCTCCACGTCTCCAACTAGTACTAGCCATCTCAAAATTGACATGTTTTTCGGGGGGCCCAAGGATTACAACTTCCGCTGCTCTCAGAAATAGCTCCCCATCAACACTCTTCTTCAATTATCTCCAAATTTTTTTAAGGCTTATGGTTTTTGTTAAAATCCTCTCTTCAAAAAAAAAAATAGAACCATGTGTTCAGTTGATTCCTTCTGACACAAATTGTAATTGCATCCATCTGACAAGAGTGATGTGCTCCGCGCCGAGAGACAAAAATTGCCACCGATTGTGCCTCGGGGCAAGAATAAGGAATTAGGGCTACTTTTGGCCAAGTTGTCGGGAAACACAATGTCAGGAGATGTGAGGTAATTATCGAAGGAAATAGAAGAAGAGCTGGAACATTTTTTGGCGAGGGACGGACAAAATAAAAATACAAGATCCATGATGGCAGAGAAACGAAGACTGAATGTGAGAAAAAAATGCATATGAATTATAAACAAATCGGAAAAAACAAAATAATTATGATGAGATTTGAAGATAAGAACAGAAGGATTCATCCATTTCTGGCATTTGAATAAAAATGAGGATTACGTGTGTTTTTCAATTAAAAATTTCGGTTATATACAGTATAAAATCGAAATGGGTTTTTGTACTTGTGAAACAGGGAAAAGCAACATTTTGAAATTTCTCATTTTTAGGATCGACTATTAACCTTATCCCTCATTTTGGGCGATAAAACGTAAAACTTTGGTCTCTTGAAGATTTCTACGATTTTACGTTAATTTAAAGGTCCCTTGAAAAATTAGGCTACCTTGACCAAATCGATGTCCCAGGAATATATTCATTACCAGATGAAAAAGTGGCGGTCCAATTTAAATTTTCAATGTCTTTTGAAAAAATAGCGGTCCTATTAAAAATTCGATGCTGCGTTTGACCGAATTGAAAGACCATAAAGTCTTACATGGGACCATAGTTTTTTCGCCGGACCGTAAAATTCTCATTCGGACCGCTATTTTTTAATGGGACCATGAAACTTTCAATGAGACCGTAATCTTCTCGTAGACTGTTAATTATTATGGGATCGTAAAAGGCACCGTAAAAACCAAACTGTGTCATCATTTGAGAAATTTATCCTAGTTTATTGCTTTTTATGCCAAAAATTTAAGTCAGTGAGATTGAAATTCAATTCTTATTAAAGTATTTTCGTTCCCTCATCGATTTTTTTTTCGAGCAAAATTATCACACACCCATGCGGTATCGTATACGAAACAAGTGGCTGTGAGAAACTTATGCTCTCGAGTTTTTACCAAAACAAAGTGCTCAAGAAAACGCCCACTTGAGGATAATTGGCTGTGTGCTATGCTATGCCTACTTACCATATTTGAGACGTCAAAGTAGACAAGCCCTCGTTCAGATATCATCATTGAAATGGGAAAGATGGAACCTGAAATTTGGAATTGGAGTTTTAAGCTAAAAAGTTAGGAAACAAATAGACTTCAAAATCCAGAAATAAAGTTTCTAAAGCATTTTTTCCCAGACAAAACACATAGAAAATCTCTAGACTTATATACCGCTTATATGTGCATCAAACTAAGAAGAATATCGTGTTTTTATAAGACTCAGTTCATTAGAAAAAGAAAAATAATAGTAGGAGCTGTTAGCAAACAACTGAGGCAGCACACTATTTTTTATCGGGCAGGAGGATGTAAAAAAAAACAAAATACATTCATTACAATACAATTATTAAGATCATGGAAAATTTTCAGGCAGTTTCGATCATGGGACAAATACGTATGGCCTGGATTGCCCCCAGAAAAGATGGATGAAAAGATGAGGAGAGAAAAGAGTTCAGCAAACTTCCGAATCTAATATGAATGAATAATAATTGAATGAATGAGATAGAGATATATATGCGGAAGCTTCTCGCATAAAACAAAAGGGTTGGGAGAAATTTTTCAAAAGAAAAAAATCATGAAAAATTGAAAAACAAAACTGAAAATTGAGCATAAATCAAGAGAGAGAGAGAGTTAGCACAGTGGAGTTATTGCTTGTGAATCCGTAAAAAGGCCGACTTCTGTTATCCCCACTTGGCCCACGTTCATCACTGCTGAGGTATTTTGCCATGCCACAATGTAAAACTGAAAAACAGACAATATTATTATTTGTTCCCCTATGTTTTTTGTCTTACCGTAGTTAATTCCCCGGGTAATAAGACAACTTCTTTCGTCCACTCTCTAGCAAATGGTTTCGCACTGTTTTCGTAGACATTCCAGAAGCAACTGAAGAAAAATCCAGTTTTGAAATTGACCTCTCTCGAGACTAACCTAGTTGCAAAGCCGTCTTCACATACGGAAAGGTATAATCCTTTTGTTGAGAGAAACTTGCGGAAGCTTAGATAGGCGCCCGGTGCGTCGCTAATTGTGAATTCTGGTGCTTCGAGGACGTACCGATCTACGGTCTTCGCGCGGTTGTAGCCAAGGAAATTGGCAACCAGGAAGGGTTTATCTGAAATAATATATTGGGTACGATTCGTAAACATGCCATGAAAGTTTCAAATATGTGATTGCAAATAAAAAGAAGACGCAATTAGACCACAGTACTAATCAAAAGTTTACTAGCTTGAAAAGCCTCACTTTCATCAATAAAGCTTCAATTTTGTTCGCTTTGTAAACCGGTACATTCAAAAGGTACAGAATATAAAGTTTACAATTGTTTTTGACATAATATACTTGTTTTCGAATTATACGCGATTTCAAAAATTCAAGATTCTTAAATGAATGCTACTTTCATATAGAACGTTGAAAATCATAGTTTTCAGAAATTCACCTTTTGATGAATCCGGAGATGTGTGAATCCCGGTCAATTTATTGGCGATATTTCGTTTCACTGTGGTTATTCTCCACCCGACCAGATATCCTTCTCCAGATGCTCCGGATCCTGACCTTTTATAGTCACATGGTGCATTTTCCTGGTCCATCAAACATTGCAAAGATCTGAAATTAAGTTTGGAAGACATTCAGATTTTTCTTTACTCACTGGCAATCATTATCCACATTCTCGTTCAACATAATCAACTCATTAATTGAATTCGATGCGTTCACAATTGTTGGCGCTGCTTGTTGCTTCACTTCTCGGGAAACCAAGTGAGGCTCTGGTTGGACGTCTGATTTACTTAAAATTTCATTTCATTTTTTCAATTCCCTCACCTGGTGTATCACCGGACACCACATGCTCATCGTCTTTGATTTCCTCGGTTTTTCCAGATTTGAACAACTCAATTTCCGTTTCATCGATATTCTTCTCAACACAATTTTCCGGTTGATCAAGCTCGGCAAAGTATTCAATTTCGTCAAGTAGAATCAAGCCTCCCTCTGGTTCGTTTTCGAAATTGTACCCTTTCAAGACAATCTAAAGGTTCATGTATAAATTGATTTTGGTCATAAAGAAGTAATTCGGTTACCACAAAAGGTTCCATTACTGGTGGAATGCTTGCAATAATTGTGTGGTTGTCGGTGGGAACGACGGTCATGCAATTCTCAAGATTGGCCTCCAAAACTTTTCTAGTACAGATATCGAGTTTTGGTTCGCTTCCGATTGTTCTCGCCCGGCTGAACAAGTGAAAAAATTGAGAAAGAATCATTTTATTACACCAAACCTTCTCCAGAATCGAAAACTGAGGATGCCTGTTGATTGTTGACAACCAATTGCCAGCGACACTAATTGGCCATTTTGCTGCGACGGGCGTGGGTCGGAAGCCAGAATCAAGAAACTTTGATCTGAACGATTAGTTTGGACAATTAGTTTGTAAAATTAGCAAGAACAGTTGTTTCAAAAATAAAATAAAAACTTTTTTGTCTTTTTTCTCTCACCGAAACTTCCGGGAAGGGACTGAGATCCTGTGATCAGCGCTAATTTAGCGGGATCCACATATCCTTCACCTAGTACCCAATCCAAATCGTCTTCAATTGTATTCTGCCAAGTGCAATTCAATACAGACAAACAGTGGAGTTCAGAATCTTTTCTGGCATAATCAGAATTGGTGCCACGTTCAGAATATGCTCTAGCACGGACATGAGCTCCAAGGAATCCTGAAATACGGAGTTTTTGAAGAATCATGTGGGGTGGGCTACTGTACCATTATAAGATCCCTGACTGCTAGTTTGGGAGCCACTAGCGTATTGGGCTCGGCATTGTGAGCTGTATCGATATGTGGCAACTGAGCAGGATCCTTGATTTGAAAGGCATGGGAAGACTGGAATAGGAATTTCAATGTTAATATTTTTTAGGGTAAAAGGTTTTACCGTAAACCCTGTAATAAAAGGGGATTCTAACTTTTCCCAATTTATCTTGGTTCTTGTTAAAGATATGAAAAATTGTTAACTGACAAGTTGTGTAACATAATATCACAAACATTTTATCAGTTAGCACATTTCTGATATCTCTTAAAGAAATCGAGATAATTTAGCTTAAACTTGATAGTGTGGGTCCCTTCTATTTCAGGTTTTACGGTATGTTATCTGAAAACTTGCTTTTCTTTGCAAAATTTTCAACTAATTCTCCAAATTCCAATCTAAAGTTTAAAACCAAAAGTATCAAAATTGGCAAAATCTCAGACACGAATTTCGACAAAATACTTGTCAATTTACTCTGAAAGTTTCTGACAAATCAAAAATTCTAAACTATTACTTTAGGTGTTAAAATTAGGTCATTTTTCACTTGAATAAATCGAAATATTTTTTTTTGTTCAGTACGGTAAGCTAAAAATCGAAAAAACTCGGATATTAAAAATAAAGGGATAACAAACTCACCTTCGTCAATGCTGATATACATTGAATATAACAGTAGAAATATAGCAAATTTCATTGATATATCATCGATAACCTTTTCGCATTATATCGATTCAATAAAAAGAGAAATTAGAAAGTAAAATAAAAAAGCAAGTGAAGTGAGAGGGAGAAGCTTTTTGACTCTTCACCTCTTCTGTCCGGTTTGTAAATGACACCGAAATGAAAATTGACGACGGTCACTTCTCAGCGATTCACTTTTCTTCCTTGCTTTTCAACAAGTGGATTTATTGCACTAGGGTCTTTTTGCAGAGAGTGGTGGACAGTCTCGAAAGACAGCTAATTATACCTTTGTGGCACTTTCCCCTATGAACTTCTTCCTTATTATGCATAATATCCATCCGCCCCCTTTCTTTTCAACATTTCTCAAGCGCATGGGAAATCCGCACTCAACGCAGTTTTGAGAAATTGGAACGATTTCAAATGAATCCATTCATTAATTCAGTTTTCATGAACGATTATGATGCAAATTTTCCTTTAAATCGGATTATCAAACATCTTCAAAGATTTCTTCTGTGGATGAAGGCAAGGTTGTTGGAAGAGTTTGACTGTTCCATTTCTATAGGCCACGTTGTATCCGAACTTGGGAATATTGGCGCATGCAACTCCAGTATGTCCATGAGCATCCATCGCCACAACAGCGCCTGAACCACGAAAATTGAAAAAAGAAACACTTAAAAAGGGATAATAATACCTGAAAACTTGGGATACACATCTAGAATCTTCTGTATAGCTTTATGGGTAGCTTTTGACGGTTTCGATCCTAATTCCATTTGAGTAACTGTGTAGAAACTAGGTAAAAATCTCATCATCACATCACCATCTCCTGTAGCAGCTGCTCCACCAAACGCGTTTGCATAAGCTCCTGCTCCAGGAATAGGGCTATCGCCGACGCGACCAGGAATATGAAAAAATAACAATAATTTTAATGAACATTATATTTAATGAGGTACTTTAAATCGAGCTCCATTTGATGACGTTCCAGCACTGAACTTTTGATTAAGATCCATGACAACCATGCCGATGGTGTCGTGGTTAGTTCTGAAATGATGGTATGAGAGAGTTCACCAGGGTAGTAAAAAAAGATGTTTTCGAAATTTTCGGTTTAAAATTATTCAGTTTTTTGAAAAAAAGTTTTTATGGCAAAATCAAAAAGTTTGTAGAAATGTATACACAGAAGTTGGAAGACAGTCTGTCAAAGTTTCAAAAAAAAATATATGACTGAAATTTTCGATCATAAATGGAAAACCCCGTTAATCTCGAAAAACCTTTGTTTTACTTTTATCGAACAGGCTCAATAAGAACATTTCAGGAAAATGACCAAAAAGCTGACTTATATTTTTTTTTATAGCATTAATTTCAAAATACTAACTTTTCAACACGGTATCCTGCTTCGCGGTTTCTGTTAGATGAGAAGACTTGACTTGGTTTGTATGGACCACACGAACCGGATGGATCTGGGGAGACATTCTGAAAATTTCGATGTTGGTTAATGTAAAGAATTCACAGATTTTCTTTGAAAATTTTTTGTTACTCAGCTAATTGCCGCTATCTGAAAGACATCCATTTTGGACGGTTTTTGTACTGAAAAAAGAATCATCGAACAGCTGAAAAACTAAGAATTTCTGAAAAATTTTTCTAACAAGGGAACCTCAACACCTCACAGACCCAGATTTTGATGAGAGCTTCAGGACATGTCAGAGATAGCCTATCTATCCATATTAGAAATTTTTAGAATCCGCCCGCCAGTTTCAGCCGAGTTATATCAGTTTCAGTATCAAAAATCGCCTTTTCAGTGCAAAACAGCAATTTTCAAAGACGGTTTTCTCAAGTCCTGAATTTTGATATTTCAAACTATTTCTCTGGAATTTTTTTTATTTTCGAAGAGCTCTGGAAAATCGTGAAAAAATTCAG